>NC_082401.1:21937677-22031444 GCF_031168955.1 Gadus macrocephalus | reverse complement strand
GAAGTGAATATTAAGAGTGATTGATTATTTTGGTCCTGGGAAATGTATTGCAAGGGATCAAAATGGTATATTATAAATGTTTGAGATCCAATTGGCAGTAAAGCAGTGATTATCATCATCAGCTCTACCATTATGGCCTTTGTTTTCAGAAATTATTCAGCTGTAATTTAGTAATTCAGCAGCCTATTAGATGGAAATGATCTTTCACGTCCCCGCCAAGGACTGGTCCACATGTGCATTGGCTCTGCTGTGTTTCTCTATCGCAACCCGGGAAGACTTTGTGGTCTTTCATGGCTACTCCTTATTTCCTGTCAATTTGCCATAGAACTGCATTGCTGGGAACTCAAAAGACACTAGGTGGTCCTCCTTTGCTCTTCTTAACTCTCACTCTTACAATGGCGTGTGAATGAGTACAGGGGACAAAAAGCCACGATTATAAGGAAGGAAACCTGAATTCTAAATTCTGGGTTTAGGTTTTAGGCTTTTATGTTTAAAGAGATTATTAGGATCACTCCATCCCCAGATTTCAATTAGATTTTCAAGTCTGTTTGAAGTTCATATGCCTCAATTTAATCCTCCCAGTGTTTTTGGAATTAATCAGGATCAAAGAGTCTGGCGATGTTTATAGAAAAATCATGGATATAGTTCAGGGACCTATTTGTCTTTTATATGGCACGGCATTTGACATTTAAATTACGTGTAAAGCATACTGTGTTTATGCAGGAACAAGGTATGAAAATACTTACATGGAACCTTTTTGAATGACAGCTTCATTTTGTACTGAATTGAACCTAACTTGATGGATAGCATTTCCTAGGAACCATGAAAAGGAACCATGGATGAATAACCCACTTTATTAACTCCCTACCTCACAAGCGAACTTGAATTCCTCAGTCCTACATATCATTTGAATCACCTTTGCTCTAAACATATGGAAGAACATCTATCTCTTCTGAGCATCCTCAGCCCAAAGAAAACACACTCGAAACACGAATCAACCTGCAAATGGCGATGAGGACGTTCGGCAATCTCTGACGACCGTGATGACAGATCGACAAACGCTACATGGGGAAAAAACCCAGCTCCATCATCCTTCTTTGTGGGCGGGATAGAGGAAATATTATTTTTTGGGAGGGTGGGTTGTTGTACCCAGGGAAATTTAGGCAAGGGCGAGTGTCACCCTGAGGCCCTACTGGTTTGAGAATGGATGAGGGCATTTTGGCTGTCAACAGCAGGGAGCCCTATCTAGTTTAGTCAGATGTACACTGGGGACGGTGACAACACTGGTGGTGCGCTGGTGATAGGCTTATCCAGCCCCCCCCCCCACTCACATGCTCTTCCCGATGATTTGTTGTATGTGGGCTTTTTGTCTCATTCTACCAGCCCCCCCACCACCACCACCAAAAGGAAATATCAATATCTTTCTGTCCAACTCTCGTGGTGTGTATCCAAAAGCGTCTGACAGCCACAGCCTCTGACTGATTCCACTCGACATGACATCAGTGGACATTTAAAGACGTCAGTATTGCATATAGGGAGAGGCAGAAGGTAAGGCACTTAAGGGTTGTCAACCAAAAGAAACCTTGAGGGGCCCTGGATTAGTTGTCTTCTGTCTTCCTTCACTCCGTCTTCTCAGAAGAGGTGTTGAGATCGGCCCGGGGATGAGGGAACAAACACACACAGCATGGGCTGCTCTGAATCCCCAGCACACCCCAGAGAGGGCTTCATCAATCAATATGACCTTCTGTAGTCTCTCTCTCTCTCTCTCTCTCTCTCTCTCTCTCTCTCTCTCTCTCTCTCTCTCTTTCTCTTCCCCTCTCTCCCTCTCTCTCTCTCTCCCTCTCCCTCTCCCTCTCTCTGTCCCCCTCTCTCTCTCTCTCTCTCTCTCTCTCTCTCTCTCTCTCTCTCTCTCTCTCTCTCTCTCCCTCTCTCTCTCTCTCTCTCTCTCTCTCTCTCTCTCTCTCTCTCTCTCTTTGGGCCAGCTGGGTAACCAAAGACCTTTAGTGCTCACAGCGCTGACGAACATATTATTACCTGGAAATTCCACATTATAAATCTAGAAGTAAAGACGTATGTGAATATATCGATTCTCCTGAACCCGAGGAACAACAGTCATCTCAGTGTAAGATGTAAAAAAAAGTAATCATGGGTTTAAGTTTTGGGATGTATTAAGTCATCTTCTGGTGGCACGTTAAAGTCTGCCCACAAAAAGGGGAGGGTGAAAACAAGAAATTAATTTAATAAGCGAATTCAGAGCTCTTGGGAAATCGAGTCCGGAACGCTTTCATTTTTCCCCTCTCTGACGGCCGGCGCCCTAATTGGGTTAGGTGGGCTCGTGGAGGAAGTCGTCAGGCTTCAGGGCTTTTTATTAGCGCCTGGCCTGAGGTACGGTCCATTTTTTTTGCCGATATGGCCACCACCTTGTGCTAAACCCCCACTCCCCACCACTGAGAAGACGTTAAAGGGGCAGCTGTCTGATGCATCAGTCCATCAGTCCATCAGTCCGTCAGTCCGTCAGTCCATCAGTCCGTCAGTCCGTCAGTCCATCAGTCCATCAGTCCATCAGTCCGTCGCTGCTTTCTCTTTCTGAGGGAATAACTCGTGTCTTTGTGGGGTGAGAGTTGAAGACACTTACCGCCGTCACACAGTTGTCATTAACGTGTTTAATTCAGAACGTCATAATCAATAATATATGCCATTGGTTTACGGGGCTATGGTGTAAAAAGTGTCAAGCCGCAACACTTGACAACCGAGAGATAATTGCCAGAGGCACTGCTGGCCCAGATGTTGATATTTCACCAGATGTGTGCTACCCTCTGGGACTCTCGTCTGCTCTCCTCGTTGTGCAGATGAAAAATCTGAAGGAGGGGAGAGATGTCACATGACCGCTTCTTGAATCAGCCGCTAATGGGGTCTTCAGCCACTGATGACATAGAGGTTTGTGTGTGTGTGTGTGTGTGTGTGTGTGTGTGTGTGTGTGTGTGTGTGTGTGTGTGTGTGTGTGTGTGTGTGTGTGTGTGTGTGTGTGTGTGTGTGTGTGTGTGTCTGTGTTGCAGTGTCCTTGTACCACTGTGTCCATACTCTGGTACACAAATGTGTGTGTGTGTGTGTGTGTGTGTGAGAATCAACGTCTGTGTGAGTGCCTGCGTGTGCATGTGAATCTTTGTTACAATGTGTCCTTGTACCGGTGTGTTTATACACTTGTACGTTTGTGTGTGCATGTGTGTGGCCATCTAAAAAAAAATGGCATGGTGGTGGTGGTGGCTTCTTTGGGGAATTGAAATTAATGAGTGTAATCAGAGGCAAACATTGAGCCAGGCAAGGGCAATTAATACAAGCGGGCGAGGAGCGAGGCCCAGGGCCAGGCGAGGGCTGGGGGGGCTTCCTGGTCCCCGGCAGAGCGGACGCTCAGGCTGGAGAGAGATGGAGGATTAAGATGCTGCCACAGACTGACTTTTTGCGCTGTGTACAGCAGATGTCCACGGATGGGGGGGGGGGGGGAAGGGGGAGCGGGGGGGGGGAGGGGGGAGTCTGGCACTCGCGACGCCATCCCGACCAAACCGGACCGCTTGGCCGGCGCAAGGCAACCAACACACACTGACAACGTCCCTGGCAGCGTCCTGATAACGCAATCATCTCTATTTAGTTTGAAAGCCAGAAGAGGGCCCTCGCTGGAGCCCCCCACAATTGTATACTGCGCGGATTCAGTGCGGAACCAGAGCCAACATGAGCTGGGGGGAAAAGGGACAATGAGAGAGGAGGGAAACGGGGTGGTGGACTTGGAACAAGAGCAATGTGCACAACGGCAGAACATTGGAATGCACTGGCCGAAGGTCTCTTGATACGGCCGTGTGAAGTCAACGTATGTGTGCTTAGTGTGTTCCAAGGAAAGGGTGCTTCCGCTGAAGGAATGCCAACAGAAATTGCAGGGTTGGTTTAAATTGAGGCTAATTGAGAGTGTCGCAGGCCAGGATCTTTTCACTCAGTCCTTGTTTGATGCTTGGGATGCTGCGCGTTCCTCAGTGGTCTTCTGTTTCCACTGTTTACATGGGATAATCATACATAACAAGGGTAAGGATACACCCACAGAATTACAGGGGGGGGGGGGGGGGGGGCTGTTGTCCGAAAGGGAAAGCTTGTCTATAATAATTGTGTGGAAATGAACAATGACGTCAACTTAGACTCGCTAGACCTGACAAGGGCAATGTGAGAGATGGTATAGAGGCTCTAGCTTAAACTCTGAACACAAAAAAGGTGTAACCGCAACATTGGATGATAAAGCGTATGCCTTCGCCTGAGGAACTATGGATTGCGGTTTTTAACTTCAAACAAATGCCAAAGAGCACTGACCTCATTCCCGAGCCTTCTTGGTTTTTTGAAGCTCTCTGTGTAGAATTAAAGTTTGAAGGAACTGCTTCATGAAACAGTGCTGTGCTGAGAAACAATGACAACTAAAAATGTTGTTGCATGTGACTCATACTACTCGAATGACTCATGCTCCTCCATTAGCACACAGAAATATATGTCCAATGCTAATTAAAACTCCTCTGTGTAGGCCTATTGGCTCTTTACAGACAGCATGCAGCCTCCTATGCCTTCACCAAAATCAATACCTTGGAATAAATGAAAGACAATTAAATTACTTTCTTTAAAATCATATTCTTAATGGAGAGCAACTAATAATCTTGCACATGTTGTGTGAGGTTTGTTCAGGGAGGAAATTGTTTTCAGTTTGGTGTAGCTAGTCTGCCCTCTGCTGGTCTCTTTAACTCATAGCCTAGAGAACCCCTTTTAATTTCACCAGTCAGAGGCCTAAAGTGCTAAGATTATAGAAAAAATCGTTTTGACAAGGTTTCAAAAATCCTTTTTTTAATGTGAAAAGCCTACTTGACTTGCATTTCTCAGATCATCTACATGTTTTAAAGTGAGGGAGTTTCATTATAGTAAAACTAGATCATCAAAGGAAAAGCTGACCAAAATTGTTTAATATCATTGTTGACGATGCTATCGCAATTCCAAATCCATTGAAGTCCCACATACCCGCAAAGAACTCCTGAGAACTGTGGCAAATTTCCACCAAAACACAAATATAAATGGTCATTCTCGGAAACCATGCAGCTTTACTAAATCTGTGTGTCAATGAGTAAAATGGCCTGGATCTTATGGTCCAGTATGCTTCTAACAACTGACAAACTATTGAGCTATTATCAGAAACAGACATGCAGACTATTATACTGAATGTTTTTTTGAGTTTATAACCTATAAACTTTTTCAAAGCATAGGCGTGCCACTTCATGAGAAAATACTCATAACTTGATTCTAGAGTAAAAACCCAGCAGTGTCAAACTGTTTGCAGGCATGGTTGCTGCAGTATTTTTGAACCCTTGCGACAGAGTGGCGTGCCCGCAGCCAAACCACCTATTAAAATACAGAGCCGCTCACAGTCATAAAGACAGAAGGCGATCAACTTGTTATTATTCTTTCTGGGAGGTGGGTGTGGTGAGGTGACATTTTGAGATCAATAGCTGAAGTAGTATCCCCTTCCCACAACTTTGGCCTCAGTTAAGTAAAAGTTGATAGTTCGAGATATTAACAATTCCAGAGGCTTGTTAATGGCTGCCAAGAATAATTCCCATGTTACATTTTGCCAAAAAAAAAAATATTCCAGCACATTTGTAGCCCTGCTGTGCTCTTTTGCCTGGCTAACGTGATGAGTGAAACAGCCAATGTAATTAACCAATTGAAAAAGAGACCAGTATTGTCAACATCAAGCAGTTTCTTTTTGTCGTATTCAAGATAATTTTAAAGAAAAGCTAGGTTTTGTATATGCATAAATAATATATAAATATATTTTATCATGATTTGATGCATTTTTAGGGAGCATCTGACAAGAATAATCCTATCAGGGCTAACCAAAATTTGGTCAAAACTGGGGTGGTCCTTAGTCGCCCTCTGTTGGAACCTACTGAGTCCAACACTGACTGTAAATTGCACAATTGTATCTCTGGTGCTGAGAATTGGTTCTGCAATGCTTGTATAGCAGGCAATGTATGTTTCTAAGCACATTTTGGCTGGCGCCATTTATATGCCTGGTTGGTACATTTTAAGCTTGGCTGGCTGTGCTCATCATATACTAATAGAATCATCCATCAAAGCTCCCGATCTAATGATTATAGTGGTTTGATCGATCTTTGTATTTCCCTCACATGATCTGGAGCTAGGCTACTGTAACTCTGCAAGTCAAAGGAGGCGGTAAACAGAAAGCAAATGCTAACCATTTAATCTCCCTTTCCGGATGCATAATGATGAATATGGAATTGACAACACATGTATCTGGGAGGACAGGCTATCAGCTCTAGGTTATACCAATTTATTTGAGCTACTTTCCCTTTCAAGTTAAGTCTTTCCTTTTTTTCAAGTCAACAGATAAGTCCCCTTTAAAATACTGTATATATTTTTTGGTTAATTGAACCATTATGTTTAACCTTTATAGGAGAAACATAATCTAGTTTTCAGCTCATAAATCAGTACACTAGAACATTGGCAGATTGGTGTCGGGTGAAGAATCAGACTCCAAGTGACGTTTCGGTAACTCGCCCTGATTTTCCCCAGGCATGTTCTTCATTGTGATCTATTGTATATGAATGGATGAGCTCATTACGCCTGGTGGTCCATTAAAAACTGACTGAGAGAGCTGCACCCTTCCAAGCTTTAAACATCACATCAAGTAATTTGTATCAAATGTTAGGCTTATTGTAAAAAAATAAAATAATGAGCTGGAGTCTTATCCAGGACTTATAACTGACGTTATTCAAAGGGTTACATTTTTCATTATTCTAAGTGTGTGTTGATTAAAACTTTATCCATTAGAATAGATTAATGAAGATGTGAAGCCTAACTTTTTCTTTACAAGTGCCAGAGAGTACATATAGAGTACAACTGGACCACAAAATGTAATTTTATTATTGTACTGCAAAAATTAAGAAATTCAATTGTATTTGAATATATATTGCAGTGTCCATCAAATAAAATAAATCAATTTAATCAACAATGTGTATGGCCATTAAACTCTGTAGCGACTACTGTTGTAGTATACTCTACGTCCACAAGAGGAAGCAAGTTACAATTGCAAAAAAAAGGTTAGGGTTAGGGTTAAACTGATGGAATAATAAATTGGAATAATCAATTATTGAATAGATATCAATATCCAAACAAAAAATGTCATACTAATCTTTGCTGTTTCATTTATTCAAGAATAAAAAGTACAGAATTATCTTTTTGGTGTTAGGAATGTGTAGAGCCCAGTATTGACCATAACCAATAACCATGAACATAATAAAAAAGAAAATAATTGTAAAACTAACATTCAGTTCCTTATCCACACTCAAACCAATAAACTAAACTCTAAATTACTATGTTAACATTATCAACCCTGCCACCACCCGCCCTAATTGGAGGACGCTGAACAGACAGAATGCAAACAAATAAAACATCTTTGTTATTTAAAACCGTTCTCTCTGAAGAACCGTATGTGAATAACTAAACCTTAATCAACCCCTGACAGAAAGTTCTGGCGAAAATCAATGATTGGTGCTTGATTTCCCTATTCCGAATGTCCCAGTCCAGCCTTGTCTGCAAACTAAACCATGTGTCTCTGCTATGAGCCAGAGCACCCACACCTTTGGATTCTAAATCTCAAGATCAAAGTTAGGCAAGGCAAGGCAACTTTATTTATGTAGCACTTTTCATACACAAGGCAGACTCAAAGTGCTTCACATATAAACATTGTCATACAATAAAATAAAAGATAAGTAAAAGAAAAAAATATGCTCATAAATGAGTAAAATAGAAAGTTAAAAAGGCATTTTAGTAATAAAATAGAAAATAAAGGTAAAGTTAAAAAGCTTTTTTAGAAAGTGCAATGTATTTAAGATTTAGCAGAAAGCTAAAGCAAACATAATTATTATTATGATTAAAAGCGGAGTTTCAGCACATCTAAGTCCCAGGTAACCTTTGGGGGCCCACCATGAATCCCGGGCAATCCGATAATTAAATCAGTGAACTTAATCTTCCATTCTCCATTCTGCGATTTGATGAGACCAAACACCTGCTCGAAGTATCCCTTTTTGCAGTTGGATGGTTCATGTTGGACGATGCCGCCAACAGTGAGAAGAACCTCCCTGTTCAGGTTTACAACCTGGTACCTGCAGGTCTCCGTGCTGGGGTAGAGGAGCAGCCCTTCCTCTGTGACCAGCGATAGCAGACACAAGTAAACACTTTCGGCATCCTGGTACAGCCCCGAATTTTGGCCGGTCACGCTGTAGAAAGGGGGGCATAGGGAGGAATATCAGTGCTTTTTTACAGAAAGGTGTACAGATAAGTTCAAGTTCAAGTGTTTTTATTTGTCACATACAATAAATTGAAGTGAAATGTTAAAGGGTCAATGCTCCACACTGTGCAAAAATAAATAAAAATATAAATAAAAATATAAAATAAAATAAATTAGTTAATTTATTTAGATAAAATAAAAAATGTAAATAAAATCAAATTTAAAAATAAGGTGTTGAATTAAAAATTTGAATTCAAGTGTCTCACTGCCTGTGGATAAAAACTTCTCTTAAGTCTCTCAGTCCTTGAGTTAAGGCTTCGTAGGCGTCTACCCGACGGCAGCAGGGTGAAGAGGCTGGCATTGGGGTGTGTGTCATCCCTCCTGATGTTTTTTGCCCTCGACTCCACCCTCTTGTGGTAGATGTCCTTCACGTTGGGTAGGGACGCTCTGATAGTCCGCTCAGCTGAGCGCACCACCCTCTGTAGGTTGGCCTGGTCTTGAGCGGTACAGCTTCCGTACCAGACGGAGATGCATCCTGTGAGGACGCTCTCCACGGCTGAGGAGTAGAAGGTCTTCAGGATGGAAGGGGAGACCTTGAATTTCCTCAGCCTCCGGAGGAAGTACAGTCACTGCCTAGATGACTTTGTCACATGTTGTGTGTGGAGGGTCCAGGTTAGGTCTTCAGTGATGTGCACACCCAGGTACTTAAAACTAGGAACCCTCTCCACAGGCTCCCCGTTGATGATGAGGGGGGTGAACCCGCTGTCCTGCTTCCGCCGGAAGTCCACCACCATTTCCTTTGTCTTTTTCATATTTAGGGCCAAATTGTTGGACTGCCACCACAGTGCCAGGTCTGCCACTTGGTTCTGGTAGGGCTGCTCGTTGTTATCAGAGATAAGACCCAGCACCACAGTGTCGTCTGCAAATGTAATGATGGAGGTTGAACTTCCGGAGGCTGTGCGGTCATAAGTGTAGATGTTGTACAGCAGCGGGCTCAGAACACAGCCCTGGGGGGAACCGATGTTGAGGGTCAGCGGCCCAGAGGTTACACCACCCTCCACTTTCACCACCTGGGGGCGGTCAGTAAGGAAGCTGAGCACCCAGTTGCACATTTGGGTGTTGATCCCCAGCGACCTCATCTTGTCGATCAGGCGGAGGGGGACTATGGTATTGAAAGCTGAACTGTAATCAATGAACAGCATCCTCACATAGTCTCCCCCCCCCCCACCATCCAGATGAGTAAGAGTGGTGTTTAGCAGTTTGGAGATGGCATCGTCTCTGCTTCTGTTTGCTTTGTAAGCAAACTGGAGGGGGTCGAACGAGTTTGGCAGGGAGGTGCAGATGTAATTTTTCACCAGCCTTTCGAAACATTTCATCACTGCAGAGGTCAGGGCCACTGGACGGTAATCGTTCAAACATGATGGATTACTATTTTTGGGCACCGGTACAATGATAGACTTTTTAAAGCAAGATGGGACGACAGCTTGGGCCAGGGATGTATTAAAGATCATGGTGTACGCTGGAGCTAGTTGGTCAGCACAGGATTTAAGGACCCTTTCAGGGATCTGGTCAGGCCCGGCAGCCTTTTTCCCATTTACCCCTTTGAACACCCTCATCCTCACCCAACTGATGATTGGGGGTTCGATTCCCTAGTGATGCAAGGTTTTTTCTTTCATTTTGGACTGCACACACATCGCGAGTGCCGGATACTCGCACAATGTACACACATCACTGTCTTTACAATTTCTAGGCAACCGAAATTTAAAGATTGTCAAGTGGTTAACTCTTGAATCGCATGTACTAAGACCTGATGGGTTAGTGGTCAGATAACAACTCATTAACGCGGGGATAAGGGGTTCGATTCCTTAATGAAGCTAGCTTTTTTCTTTCATATTGGACTGGATGTTTGTATGCCATTTTGCGTAACTTTTAGTTTATGATGAATAAATGTTACTGGGGTTAAGGTTAGGGTAACGCTAAGGGTAAGACACAAAGTGTTTTTGCAACACAATATTTCTTACAATAACAAAGTCCAAAGTTTTGATGACTCCAGTAGGAAACCTGAGATACCTAGAGAAATGCGTGAGTGCTCACAAAACATCAACAAGTCAGCAGTGTGGTACAGGGTGATCATTTCTGATATACAGTACAAAAGCTGAAACTATTAGCCAGGAGTGGGAAAGATGCAGACGCAGACGCGGGAAGCAATAAGACGCACCAACACACAGTTGCCTGTTGCAAAATGGTTCAGAGTTTAATAGAAATAGTAAGGGTTAGCTGGTATGGCGTTATCTGGTATGGCTATAGTCTAATGTTAGCTTAGTTCGTGTTGTTTCGTCATGTTAATCGCAAGTAATAGTAAGTCATTTGTAGAAATATAGCCTATCATCACAGACTGTAGGAATGTCACCCACCCTCCATCGCGTACGACACTGACGCTCGTAATCTGTAGTGCAAGGGAGTTCGTGCACAGATCCCTGAGACAAACGGCTACGCGCACACATGCAAACCCATAGCGAGTGACGTAGGACGTAAAGTCCCGCCCAGGTCGAAGTGGCGTCGATTAGAGAGTCCCATGCCGCATGCGCTTCACGCACGTTTCCTCACCACCACGGATAGCTTCACGTATTATTATTATCATAATAATAAATAAATGAATAAATATATATATATAAATCTATAATAAATAAATAAATAAATATATGAATGCGACACGTGGCGGCGGATTGTATTTGCGTGGTCGCATATCCGTTACCAAGGCAACCCGCTGGGCCGCATCTGCACGTGGTTTGTGCCACGCTCCGCGCTAATGAGTTCACCTGCATGTGGCGACTCGTGCTCAGTCATCTCTAACTTACCTGTTTGCTGCTCAGTAGGCCAAACTAAGCAGGTCGGTCTCCCCACTAACCGTCTAACGTCTCCCAGGTACGGTGATGTATACTTTAGGAGTTTACCCAGAACTTGGTTGGAGTTTCCCGGTTTTGTGTGACAAATGACAGTTCTTGTAACGAACGCTTTTCGAAGTAAAACGGACCACCACATCTGGACCTGCTGTGAGTAGAACGTTTATTTTCCTACTAGGCTTACTTGATGTTTAATGTTGGTTCTTGATGTAATTGGACATAATTTGTAGTGTTTTTGCGTGGTTATAGGCCATTTATTTATTCAGGTTGTGTGGTTAAATGTGGATTCAATGTGCTAGTTGTGTTGGCTGATTTAAGACGTCTATAGAGTCTGATGCGTTTGCCAAATCATGTTTTTTATTAAGCCCTTGATCGTTTTATTAGGTGGATTTTTGCCTTTTAAAAACAAAACAAATTAAAAGTTAAAACCCTTAAGAATTTGATGTATTTCTTTCAAGTATATTAGTCTAGATGCAGCTAAACTATACACAACTGCCAAAATAAAGTAAAAAAAAATGATTAGTATCAAGTTTTAATGAAGTTTCTACAGGTTAAAGGACTGTCGTTTGGAGAAGATTGGTGCCAATATTTGGGGAAAGGAATGCATGATTAATTCAAATTAAGTTAGCTTGAGGCAAAACAACTTTGCCTCAGTGGTGTGGTTTGAGCACTAAAACGAATCTGCTCGTTCCGTTACTTCACAGGTCAAGGAGGAGAAAGTGATTCTGTGAGTATCAAAACTGAACCATGAAGAAGAAACTGCGAACTGTAAGTCCTTATATTTCCTCTTTATGCTGGGGCATTGTTTTGGCCTCCTCGTTGGCTGAGGTGGAAAGGTGAATGATTTAAATAATGTTTTTTGTTGGTACGTGGGCTAATTACCTGTTTAGTTTGAACATGCGTCAATGCTGTGTTAGAAGGGGTGTAGCATAGGTTCCAAGTGAATTGTGAGAATAGTAACATAGGGTTTCTCAGAGTGCAGCCAAAACATACTCCAAGGTTTTGTCTAGATTTTCTTTCGACATGCTTCGCCACTACTTCCTGAACTTTGCATCACGTCACATGAGTTACCGTACTGAAGAGGGTTCAGATTGAGTGATCAGAGATGCATGCTAGGGTTCTGCGCTGTCTGAAGCCTCCAGCTCTGTAGACTTGCCCCCTTCAGGTGAAGGCATGTGTCTAAGAGGTGGTTGTGAAGTCATTTACATGAACTGGGATGTCATTCAAGATGGTGACAGGCTCTCACCTAAAGGAGAAACGCCCGGGCATGAGAGGTGAGGGCTCTTCCTCAACGACTAGAACACCACCTCGGTCCTTCGCTAGAGAACCATGGAGCACATTTCAACGTTGCCCACCATACATCTTGAAGCCGTAGCTACGGTTTCTCTACCTCCGCAGCTGGAGTAGAGCACAGCTGCAGTCACGAAAAGGGTCCTTGGTGGGATCTTGCCGCGATAGGTTCTGATTTAAGAGGACCGAACTTCCAGGACCAGCTGGCCTCCTCCATTACTCTGCAGTTCAGCCTGAGAAAGGCTTGCATCTGAGCCAGCAGAGGGCTCATCGGCCTGCTGTTCATATGGGATGAGGAGAATCCTACTGTAAAGACCTACCAACCAATCCCTGCTCTGTTCAAGGTCTGGTCCGTTCATGACCTACCTACCAACTACTGGGACGTCCGATACCTACCAACTACTGGGACGTCCGATACCTACCAACTACTGGGACGTCCGATACCTACCAACTACTGGGACGTCTGAAACCTACCAACTACTGGGATGTCTGAAACCTACCAACTACTGGGATGTCTGAAACTTACCAACTACTGGGATGTCTGAAACCTACCAACTACTGGGATGTCTGAAACCTACCAGCTACTGGGATGTCTGAAACCTACCAGCTACTGGGATGTCTGAAACCTACCAGCTACTGGGATGTCTGAAACCTACCAGCTACTGGGATGTCTGAAACCTACCAGCTACTGGGATGTCTGAAACCTACCAGCTACTGGGATGTCAGAAACCTACCAGCTACTGGGATGTCAGAAACCTACCAGCTACTGGGATGTCTGAAACCTACCAGCTACTGGGATGTCCGATACCTACCAGCTACTGGGATGTCTGAAACCTACCAGCTACTGGGATGTCTGAAACCTACCAGCTACTGGGATGTCTGAAACCTACCAGCTACTGGGATGTCCGATACCTACCAGCTACTGGGATGTCCGATACCTACCATCCCACCACTGGGGTGACCTAATCAGATTACCTTCTCACCACTTCCATCAAATCCCGTCCCTGTTCTCAGGCTCATCAAAGCGGAAGAGTTTGAGTCTGAAGGAAAACAACTGGACTGCCTGTGGCTCTTCAGGTGGGCATGGCGAGGGTTCTACCTGGCCTGGTTGTTCATGTGGTCAGGGTTTTACCTGGCCTGGTTGTTCATGCGGTCAGGGTTCTACCTGGCCTGGTTGTTCATGCGGTCAGGGTTCTGCCTGGCCTGGTTGTTCATGCGGTCAGGGTTCTGCCTGGCCTGGTTGTTCATGTGGTCAGGGTTCTACCTGGCCTGGTTGTTCATGCGGTCAGGGTTCTGCCTGGCCTGGTTGTTCATGCGGTCAAGGGTTCTGCCTGGCCTGGTTGTTCATGTGGTCAGGGTTCTACCTGGCCTGGTTGTTCATGTGGTCAGGGTTCTGCCTGGCCTGGTTGTTCATGCGGTCAGGGTTCTGCCTGGCCTGGTTGTTCATGTGGTCAGGGTTCTGCCTGGCCTGGTTGTTCATGTGGTCAGGGTTCTACCTGGCCTGGTTGTTCATGTGGTCAGGGTTCTGCCTGGCCTGGTTGTTCATGTGGTCAGGGTTCTACCTGGCCTGGTTGTTCATGTGGTCAGGGTTCTGCCTGGCCTGGTTCTTCATGTGGTCAGGGTTCTACCTGGCCTGGTTCTTCATGTGGTCAGGGTTCTGCCTGGCCTGGTTCTTCATGTGGTCAGGGTTCTACCTGGCCTGGTTGTTCATGTAGTCAGGGTTCTACCTGGCCTGGTTGTTCATGTGGTCAGGGTTCTACCTGGTTCGGTTGTTCATGTAGTCGGGGTTCTACCTGGCCTGGGGTTCTTCATCCGGGCGTGATCAGGGTGACGAGGCATACCATGTGTGAGCGTGATGACATGGGGATACGCACTTATTATACATCACAACATTTTAGGAAATGGTCCTTCAAGCTTGAAAGACTGCGACGTGGCTGCCCTTTCTAGCCCCGACATGATAGTTGGCTGGCAGGCCCTGTGGATTGTATCTTCTGGACTCCTGTGCTGGGATGCAAGTTTTTCTTGGGCTGAATTGCAATGCATTTGTCGATGCTAGCTGGACCTGGGAGTTGGGTCCCCCTTTGAATCAGAAACCATCTTGGTAACATCCCAACTAGGGTTCTCTTCATGCTGTAACCAAGCTCTTCTTCAGCTGAGGAGGAAAAGAAATCCTCGCTGGGGCTTCAAGATCTATGAAGAGGAATATTGAAATGTGTGCAATGGTTCCCTCCCGTAGGCGCTGTGGTGTATTCTAGTCGCTGAGAAAGAGCCCTCGCATCCTACCCATGGCGTCTCTCCTTGGGGAGTCCCTGTCACAGTCTTGACGGATGTTCCAGGTCATGTAACTGATGCAACAGCCCTTTTGAACACTGTTTCTCCGGAGGGGGGCACGTCTACAGAACAGTAGACTTCAGACAGCACAGTATCCTAACATGCATCTCTGGCCACTCAGACCACACCCGGATCAATATGACAATGCTCATGCGATGTGAAGCGAGGAAGTATCCAAAAGACAGATTAGTTAGCTTTTTTTGTACACTGGCAAGCATTGTTAATTGGTAGATAATTAGTTAAATGGGGTAACTGAAATGTTTAGTCAAAATGTTTTGTACATAAACCAACAGCAACAAACTACCAGATCGCCTCAAGGTAAGTCTGTTGGCTGTATTTTGCAATGAGACGACCACAAGATCTTCATCGTCGTTCAGCTCAAGGTGAGGTGCTGGTTACGTTACTTAGGGATGGTTCGTACTGGAACGTTACGATTCCAGTATGACGGGGCTTGGGGTTTCTGTAGAGGTTGGTAGTTAGTTTTGTACAGTCTGTGAAGCTCTAATGCTGCAGTACTGTGTGGTGGAGGATAACTGGCAGTACGAACAGGATTGGCAATTGCGTTACGTCATCCACACCTTATTATGGCGTCTGGCAGTACGATCAGGATTGGCAATTGCCTTATGTCATCCACACCTTATTATGGCGTCTGGCAGTACGATCAATATTGGCATTTGCGTAAACCTCATAACTAATGAGCGTACCCAATTAAGGTAATCTGGCAGTGCCCCATTTCTATAGGTAACCATCTGCGATTATTGGTAAATCCTTATGCACTAGAAATTAGGTAGGGCACTCTTAAAATATATATATTTTTAATTATCCCACAAAATACCGCAAACTACTTTGATAACTGCGCTCTACAATCAACTCTCGATTTTCTGCGCATACATTTATCGGGTCGCGTAAAAGATGGAGACGACGGCATGTACCTACTACGGCTTTCTACGGCTTTTTATTTCTTCAACAACCCAGCAGCTGAATGTGGCTAAGTATCATTTTACTATCTAAATTACTATTGATATTGCTAGTGTTCTAAATATCTGGGCTGTGATCTGCTCAATATAGTTTCTGCTAGACTTCAGAAACAAAAGGAAGGGTTAAATGTAAGTGTGCTTATTCACATATTATCAAATGGTATAGCTGTTTAGAAAAGTAAAGTTAATTGTTGCGCAAATGCTACCATAAACCTTTGACTTTTGAATAAATCAAACTAAGCACAAGGCAACTAAGATGGTGACCGTGGTGACCACGTGGTGACCAAGAACTCTTATATTGATGTTCAGTTTATTATTGGTGAGGCAGTGATGTAAAGCGCGTCGTGGTGTTTTTAAATGGATGAATGTTGTGCTAACAGACGGGGGGGGGAAACTCCAGGCCTTGCAGTCCTGATCCTGTATGATGCAGAAGATGTCAATCCAACCGCACATGTGAGTGTTTGATATTGAAGCTTTCACATTGATTGCCACAGTATTTACCCATCTTTTATAACATTATGATCTTCTCAGTGATCTCTGCAGCGTGGTCGGTGGGAGGAGATGTGGCCGAGCAGTTGAACCAGGCTCTATCGGTGTAAGTGGCTTTCGATCAATGTTGATTTTTGCGTTAAAAGGATGAATATTGGATGTTAATGTGCTTGATTATGATGGTTCAGTACCTTGATTTAGTGATTGGGAGTCCGCTTCCTGAAGACGTCCAACCTGTGTCTAGTTTATTGCTTCTCTTTCTGAAAAATGTACTCATCGCTTTGGTTAAAAGCATCTGCTAAATGCCCTCAATGTAAATGTAGTTGATTAATAAAGCTAATTTACAGCAGTTTAGAAATGGCACGTCGTCTCCCAAGGTTTAGTTAAATATTGTACAACACAGCTGGTTGGACCTGAGGCTGGGGACCAGAGGGTAACCCCACTACCTGGACCAGTAATGGGGCAGCAGGGTGGACCAGGGTACCATCTCCAAGCCGCTCTGAAACTAATTGTTGAGGCTGATTCTTTTTTATTATCTTTCTCAGATTTTCATTCGGACGGTAGTAGTTTATACATTTCTCAACGAGTCAACTTGTAAACTTGAAGTTAGATATTTTTTCCCCTTTACAAATGCAAGGGTGTGCAGGTTTGACCTCCCCGGCTTTGTTACCAGATTTTGGACCCAACTACTGCCGTTTCTTGTTAGGTCAGGACGCGTTGGTGGAGGAGGAGGGCTGATGGAGGAGAGCCGACGGAGCCATGGTGGACGAGAGCCGATGGAGCCATGGTGGACGAGAGCCGACGGAGCCATGGTGGACGAGAGCCGACGGAGCCATGGTGGACGAGAGCCGACGGAGCCGACGGAGCCATGGTGGACGAGAGCCGACGGAGCCATGGTGGACGAGAGCCGATGGAGGAGCCGTGGTGGAGGTCCTGCCTTAAGAATGATGTCGGGGTGAATGCATTCAATCTCTAAATTGATTATCACTCTCACTGCTACTGAACGGTTTCTGTTCTAAAATCGGTTACTTCAGCCGTCATCTAATATGGCTGATTTAGAGAAAACCGTCCTTGGCTTAATGGAGCCATCAGTGAAGAAGTTTTATTGAGACTCTAACACCTCAATGTGAAGGCTAGAGTCTACGCTACTGGTACAAGAATTCTACAAGTTTTATCGTTTGTCTTAAATATTGAGTTTCAGCTGAGGCAGAAGACTGTTTGAATAATGTTAACAGTCAAATTGCAAATGTGTGCTGTTGAATTCACAGAATGTTCTACCATTCTCCTGCATAACACATTTTCAAGTGTGTGCATGGTTCTTATTTATTTTTTTTAACTTGCAGTGTCTTCTATTCCTCTACATTTTACACCAAAAGCCAGTACTTTGGTTCAGAATGGTTTAAAAGAGGCGTCCAGAGAATAATCCCACCAACTGCTCAACTACCACCCCTGTTTGTTACAGACCCGATGGCCTTGGCTGATGGAGGAACTGCATCTGGAGGACGACCATGAATCTACCTGCCAACAGGTGGTACTGGTTTGCACTGGTTTGCATGAACTGAACATGGTGGACATGAGGCAAATTCCCTGCTTTTTGCTCCAGACCAGGACTCTGTGAGGGGTGGTGATGGAGCCGTGCTGAGGACCCGCTGGTGAAGGACGTCCCTCGTGGGGGGGCAAGGACAGCCGACCCTGAGGTGATTATACCTTACACTGCCACCTCAATGTGAAGGAGTAGGCTGCTAGACTAGCCTCTCCACCAGCCCTACATCGGTCTCTTCAGCCATCGTTTTGATCAGAATGATTTTGAGAAAAAAGTCGCTGGGTTTAGGGAGCTGTGAGTGAACAGGATTTATTCACTCACAATTTTGCTCTCCATGTGAGGCTGCAGCGCCTGATTCCTCACATTGATTCCCACAGTATTTACCCATCTTTCATAACATTATGATCTTCTCAGTGATCTCTGCAGCGTGGTCAGTGGGAGGAGATGTGGCCGAGCTGTTGAACCAGTCTCTATTGGTGTAAGTGGCTTTCGATCAATGTTGATTTTTGTGTTAAAAGGATGTATATTGGATGTTCATGTGCTTGATTATGATGGTTCAGTACCAGAGGGTAACCCCACTACCTGGACCAGTAATGGGGCAGCAGGGTGGACCAGGGTAACCATCACCAAGCCGCTCTGAAACTAATTGCAGAGGTTGACTATTTTTTATTATCTTTCTCAGATTTTCATTCTGACAGTAGTAGTTTATACATTTCTCAATGAGTAAACTTGAGGAAGTTAGATATTTTTTCCCCTTTACAAATGCAAGGGTGTGCAGGTTTGACCTCCCCGGCTTCGTTACCAGATTTTGGACCCAACTACTGCCGTTAGATTTTAGGTCAGGACGCGTTGGTGGAGGAGGAGGACTGATGGAGGAGAGCCGACGGAGCCATGGTGGACGAGAGCCGACGGCGCCGCCGTGGTGGACGAGAGCCGACGGCGCCATGGTGGACGAGAGCCGACGGAGGAGCCGTGGTGGAGGTCCTGCCTTAAGAATGATGTCGGGGTGAATGCAGCCGGTCTCTAAATTGATTATCAGTCACTGCTACTGAACGGTTTCTGTTCTAAAATCGGTTACTTCAGCCGTCATCTAATATGGCTGATTTTGGACCCAACTACTGCCGTTTGATGTTAGGTCAGGACGCGTTGGTGGAGGAGGAGGACTGATTGAGGAGAGCCGACGGAGCCATGGTGGACGAGAGCCGACGGAGCCATGGTGGACGAGAGCCGACGGCGCCATGGTGGACGAGAGCCGACGGAGCCATGGTGGACGGAGGCCCTGCCTTAAGAATGATGTCGGGGTGAATGCAGCCAGTCTCTAAATTGATTATCACTCACTGCTACTGAACAGTTTCTGTTCTAAAATCGGTTACTTCAGCCGTCATCTAATATGGCAGATTTAGAGAAAACCGTCCTTGGCTTAATGGAGCCATCGGTGAAGTTTTATTGAGACTCTAACCCCTCAATGTGAAGGCTAGAGTCTACGCTACTGGTACAAGAATTCTACAAGTTTTATCGTTTGTTTTAAATATTGAGTTTCAGCTGAGGCAGAAGACTGTTTGAATAATGTTAACAGTCAAATTTCAAATGTGTTCTGTTGAATTCACAGAATGTTCTACCATTCTCCTGCATAACACATTTCCAAGTGTGTGCATGGTTCTTATTTATTTTTTTAACTTGCAGTGTCTTCTATTCCTCTACATTTTACACCAAAAGCCAGTACTTTGGTTCAGAATGGTTTAAAAGAGGCGTCCAAAGAATAATCCCACCCACTGCTCAACTACCACCCCTGTTTGTTACAGACCCGATGGCCTTGGCTGATGGAGGAACTGCATCTGGAGGACGACCATGAATCTACCTGCCAACAGGTGGTACTGGTTTGCACTGGTTTGCATGAACTGAACATGGTGGACATGAGGCAAATTCCCTGCTTTTTGCTCCAGACCAGGACTCTGTGAGGGGTGGTGATGGAGCCGTGCTGAGGACCCGCTGGTGAAGGACGTCCCTCGTGGGGGGGCAAGGACAGCCGACCCTGAGGTGATTATACCTTACACTGCCACCTCAATGTGAAGGAGTAGGCTGCTAGACTAGCCACTCCACCAGCCCTACATCGGTCTCTTCAGCCATCGTTTTGATCAGAATGATTTTGAGAAAAAAGTCGCTGGGTTAATGGAGCTGTGAGTGAACAGGATTTATTCACTCACAATTTTGCTCTCCATGTGAGGCTGCAGCGTCTGATTTCTCACATGAGTTCTGAAAGTTGTTGTTCTCTAAAGGGGAAGTATTATACCACCAGGTGTGAGTGTGATTAGCCTAACAAGCGGTTTTGAAAATCTGCCCCATATGACATCACTAGTGGGCGTGTCCACCTAGATCTGTGCTGTACAGATCATTCTACCAGCCTACCCAGTGGACCGAAGTAAACGTTGCTCATCTATCCAGCACAGATCTAGGTGTACACGCCCAGTAGTGATGTAATATGTGTCAGATTTTGGAAACGGCTTGTAAGGCTAATCACACTCACACCTGGTGGTATAATGTCCCCTTTTAAAATGAAGAAAAACTGTCTACTGAGGTGTGAGAATGTTTTTTTTTTTTCATATCCTGATTGTATCGCTGACCCACCAGGGTCAGCGACTGCAGAGGTCTCTGGGAGGTAAAGGACAGCTGTGGGTCATCATTGTGTTCAGTCATGTGACGATCAGAACTAAGGGATTAAATTATTTATGGAACTGAACAGCATTTTCATCAACTAGAATATTTCAGTGTTCTGACTTAAAAGATTACAAACTATAGCTGCTTTGCATTTGCCTTAGTTTCTATGCAAGTTGGAAAGAATAAAACAAATCATATTCAATGCCCTCATTAACACTTCAGCCAGGGCTTTGGTTTAAACCGGGCGTCACAAGAATACCCCCCCCCCCCCCAACTACCACCACTGTTTACACAGACCAGGAGTCCTTGCCTGAGGAGAGCTGATGGAGGAGCCGTGCACCTGGAGAACCATGAGTCTGCCTGCCAACAAGTAGTACTGGTATGTTTGCATGAACTAAACATGACTTGTACTGGGAAACAACAGTTTACTACCAGACATTATAGCAAACTACCACTGATGTCAGACCATCAAACTACCACTTTGATTGTGCCCAGACATTGAGGCCAAACGGCCCCGTTTGTCCCCAAACAGGAAGGCGGGGCATAGGGAGGTGATGGAGGACCTGCCTGGTGAAGGACGTCAGGGTGGGGCGAGTGACACCCGACTCCAAGGGGATATCCACTGAGGAGAGAGCTGAAGGAGCTATGCATCTGGAAGGTGAGTCTGTTGCTGATGGAACTCTAAACGGGGTAGGATGGGGTGTTGGGCTCTCCATCAAATGGTGCTGGGTTCCACCCCTGAGTTCTCAGACTACATGGCATGGCGCACTTCTGAATTCACCAAGACTCTTTGGCTCGGACGGTCTGCCAGATAACTGAATCGTTGTGTCCTTTTGTATTCATATCATCCGTCTTTGTAAGGTGCAGTTGAAATGCTGTGTCCAGTCTGGGACACACACCTGAGCTGCGTCAAGCCTGTATCTCTGACCAGCTGGAGTCCCTTAGGTCAGTAGCCCACTGCTGAAGATGACATGGATATCGTGTTCATTGACTACAGGTGTAATAACCTTTTGATAACGTGACACTACCTAGACAGTCAACTGAACAATATGCTGTTTTCCTCTGTCCACATTTCAGTGATCAACAACCGCCACTCATCGCTGGCCTGTGGATTCATCTCCTTCACTCACACAACGTGACCTTGGCCTGTGGATTCATCTCCTCCACACTCACACAACAGGACTTTGGCCTGTGGATTCATCTCCTCCACACTCACGCAACGTGACCTTCTCACCATCTGTTGCACGTTTGGATGCACCTAGCGTGTTCCATCGAGGGTTCCTTCCTCCCCATGGTGGGAGGGTTCCTTGTCCTTCAAGGCGTCGGGGTTCAGTGTTAGGGACAGAGTTAGGGACAGATGGCTGCGCTGGATTCACGATATACGCTTTGTGATCAAAATGGGTTCGGACATTGGACAAAACGCTTCCCAAAATGTTTCAATGTGCAAACGATTTTATAAAATGTATACTCATGGTGTTTATATAAAATCGTATATAACAAATTCTACCTGGTTGTGTGGCTTTTTCTGCATGTTGTGCATTATGTGATGTTTAATACTGACCATAATGAGTTAACCTATACACATCTACCCTACCCTCGACCTCTACCCTCACCTTGACCCCCCCCCCCTCTACCCTCACCTTGACCCCCCCCCCCCCCCTCTACCCTCACCTTGACCCCCCCCCCCCTACCCTCACCTTGACCCCCCCCTCTACCCTCACCTTAAACCCCCCCTCTACCCTCACCTTGACCCCCCCTCTACCCTCACCTTGACCCCCCCCCTCTACCCTCACCTTGACCCCCCCCCCTCTACCCTCACCTTGATCCCCCCCCTCTACCCTCACCTTGACCCCCCCCCCCCCTCTACCCTCACCTTGACCCCCCCCTCTACCCTCACCTTGACCCCCCCCCCTCTACCCTCACCTTGACCCCCCCCCCTCTACCCTCACCTTGACCCCCCCCTCTACCCTCACCTTGACCCCCCCTCTACCCTCACCTTGACCCCCCCCTCTACCCTCACCTTGACCCCCCCCTACCCTCACCTTGACCCCCCCCCTCTACCCTCACCTTGACCCCCCCTCTACCCTCACCTTGACCCCCCCCTCTACCCTCACCTTGACCCCCCCCCCTCTACCCTCACCTTGACCCCCCCCCCTCTACCCTCACCTTGACCCCCCCCTCTACCCTCACCTTGACCCCCCCCTCTACCCTCACCTTGACCCCCCCCCCTCTACCCTCACCTTGACCCCCCCCCTCTACCCTCACCTTGACCCCCCCCCCCTCTACCCTCACCTTGACCCCCCCCCCCCCCTCTACCCTCACCTTGACCCCCCCCCCCCCCTCTACCCTCACCTTGACCCCCCCCCCTCTACGGGACTCTCTAAATCGACGCCACTTCGACCTGGGCGGGACTTTACGTCCTACGTCACTCGCTATGGGTTTGCATGTGTGCGCGTAGCCGTTTGTCTCAGGGATCTGTGCACGAACTCCCTTGCACTACAGATTACGAGCGTCAGTGTCGTACGCGATGGAGGGTGGGTGACATTCCTACAGTCTGTGATGATAGGCTATATTTCTACAAATGACTTACTATTACTAGCGATTAACATGACGAAACAACACAAACTAAGCTAACATTAGACTATAGCCAGTGTTTCCCCTACCATTGTTCAGGCCTGGCGGGCCGCCAGGCCAACGAGCGCCCCCGCCAGGCCAACAACCGGCCAAAAAAAAAACACAAAACTGCAGTGTCGCGCGTGCGCAGATGATGCCACAGCATTAAGTTATATCATCATTAGCATGGCACCACCAAAAATTGTATTGTGAATAAAATTAGTTTATTGTTAATAACGTGTTTATTGAATCATTATCAACTTGTGATGGCTAAGCAAGTGTTTTATATGGAAATAACCAACAAATACTCGCATCCCGTGAAAAATGTATAACAAATCACACTATCAGCTCTTACCACCGGGCCTAAAAAAAATTCTAGGGGAAACACTGATAGCCATACCAGCTAACGCCATACCAGCTAACCCTAACTATTTATATCAAACTGAACCATTTTGCAACAGGCAACTGTGTGTTGGTGCGTCTTATTGCTTCCCGCGTCTGCGTCTGCATCTTTCCCACTCCTGGCTAATAGTTTCAGCTTTTGTACTGTATATCAGAAATGATCACCCTGTACCACACTGCTGACTTGTTGATGTTTTGTGAGCACTCACGCATTTCTCTAGGTATCTTAAGTTTCCTACTGGAGTCATCAAAACTTTAAACTTTGTTATTGCAAGAAATATTGTGTTGCAAAAACACTTTGTCTTACCCTTAGCGTTACCCTAACCTTAACCCCAGTAACATTTCTTCATCATAAACTACAAGTTACGCAAAATGGCATACAAACATCCAGTCCAATATGAAAGAAAAAAGCTAGCTTCATTAAGGAATCAAACCCCTTATCCCCGCGTTAATGAGTTGTTCTCTGACCACTAACCCATCAGGTCTTGGTACATGCGATTCAAGAGTTAACCACTTGACAATCTTTAAACTTCGGTTGCCTAGAAATTGTAAAGACAGTGATGTGTGTACATTGTTCGAGTATCCGTCACTCGCGATGTGTGTGCAGTCCAAAATGAAAGAAAAAACCTTGCATCACTAGGGAATCGAACCCCCAATCATCAGTTGGTCGTTGGTAACTGTAAACAAAGAGATTGCATTTTGTTTAACTGCTAACTAACAAACGGGTTTATGCGTTCACTGAACAAAGATTATGGAAATAAAAGACCACTTTTCCATCAGAAAAATCATCAGAACCGTTATTACCAACCCATAGACACTAAAGCCAAAACCTTTCTCACATGCACACCCATCGCGAGTGACGGCTATGCGCACACATGCACACCCATAGCGAGTGACGTAGGACGTAAAGTCCCGCCCAGGTCGAAGTGGCGTCGATTTATGGCGAGTGGATAGTGCCAGGATTCCCGAAGCTCGCAGATCGAGGAGGAGCTAAATGTGGGCGGGCTTAAGCGTTTAAGCCCGCCCACATTTAAGGAAAATTCCGCGCAGCATCATGGACTCATGGTGCGGCCACACCAACCGCGTTAATCGCGTTGGATACCGCGAGTAACGCGCCTAACCTGATGCTTGATCGGTGTGTGGTGGTTCAACGCTTCCAACGCAGCTAGATGAGTCCATGTCCATGCAAGTGAACGGAGCGTTCCCTCTTCGTCATAACTATCAAACCAAACATCCTTCACATTCACTGAGCAAAAATTATGAAAGTAAAATGCACATTTCTCGCTAATTTTTTTCCATCCACGCATTTAATGGCGTAACTATGTAACTATTTCCACCCAGAATATAGAAAGATGTCGGCCGTGGCTGCGCTGGAGTCCGAGGTAGGAAACCCAAACGCCGCCGTGTTTGGGTGCATGATAGAGTTTAGATCGGGTTAGATTAAATAATCTCGGATATAAATAACAATAATCGGGTTAAATAACTTCACATGGTGTGTCTGGTGTGTTTCCAGCATTCGCAGTGTTGATCAGCAGAGATATAGTCCGCCAAGACGTTGAGGTTGCTTAGCAACCAGAGACTCTGTCCATGCAAGTGAACGGAGCGTTCACCCTCTTCGTCATAACTATCAAACCAAACATCCTTCACATTCACCGAGCGAACATTATGAAAGTAAAATGCACATTTCTCGCTAGAAATGTTTCCATAAACGCATTTAATCGCGTAACTATGTCACTATTTCCACCCAGAATAAAGAAAGATGTCGGCCGTATGCTTCTGTGCAAGGGTCACTACTCTCTGCCAGTGACGTCGGGTCAAGCTCCACGCTGATTGGCTATCGCGGCCCAGCGCCACGCGTTGGAGCGTTGAAAGTTCAATTTTCTGAACTCCGGGCGTTGGTGCGTTGGGCGCGTTACTGCGTTTACGTGCGTAATCACGTGCAACTGCCGCGTCTAACGCCCCCAACGCAACGCTTCAACGCGTGTACCGCGCCTAGACCAATGGTTCCCTATGCAAAAATGCCGATTTTCAACGCCCCTAACGCGAGCAACGCGGTTGGTGTGGCCGTACCTTAACCAATAACCATGAACATAATAAAAAGTAAAATAATTGTAAAACTAACATTCAGTTCCTTATCCACACTCAAATCAATAAACTAAACTCTAAATTACTATGCTAACATTATGAACCCTGCCACCACCCGCCCTAATTGGAGGATGCTGAACAGACAGAACGCAAACAAATAAAACATCTTTGATATTTAAAACTGTTCTCTCTGAAGAACCGTATGTGAATAACTAAACCTTAATCAACCCCTGACAGAAGGTTCTGGCGAAAATCAATAATTGGTGCTTGATTTCCCTATTCCGAATGTCCCAGTCCAGCCTTGTCTGCAAACTAAACCATGCGTCTCTGCTATGAGCCAGAGCACCCACACCTTTGGATTCTAAATCTCAAGATCAAAGTTAGGCAAGGCAAGGCAACTTTATTTATGCAGCACTTTTCATACACAAGGCAGACTCAAAGTGCTTCACATATAAACATTGTCATACAATAAAATAAAATAATAGATAAGTAAAAGAAAAAAATATGCTCATAAATGTGCAAAATAGAAAGTTAAAAAGGCATTTTAGTAATAAATTAGAAAAAAAAGGCAAAGTTAAAAAAGCTTTTTTAGAAAGTGCAATGTATTTAAGATTTAGCAGAAAGCTAAAGCAAACATAATTATTATTATGATTAGAAGCGGAGTTTCAGCTCATCAAAGTCCCAGGTAACCTTTGGGGGCTTTTCTCCTCCCCCATCAGGAATCCCGGGTAGTCCGATAATTAAATCAGTGAACTTAATCTTATATCCTCCCATCCGCGAGTAGATGAGGCCAAACACCTGCTCGAAGTATCCCAGTCTGCCGTTGGATGGTTCATGTTGGACGGTGCCGCCAACAGCGAGAAGAACCTCCCTGTTCAGGTTGTTTACAACCTGGTACCTGCAGTTCTCCGTGCTGGGGTAGAGGAGCAGCCGAAACTCCCTGACCAGCGACAGCAGACCCGAGTTAACCCGGTCGGCACCGTGGTACAGCCCCGAATTTTGGCCAATCCTGCTGTAGAAGGGGGGGATTGGGAAGAAATGTCAGTGCTTTTTTGAAGAAAGGTGTACAGGCAACATCCAACAAGAAAAAAAAATCCATAGATGTTTTTACTTAAACCCTCATTTGTTAAGAAACATGCACACATTTCAACAAATGTGAAAAGGTAAGACTGGCGTCACATTTAATGGTGACGCTGACGCCAAAGAACAAAGTTGGCGTAACCATTACACCATTTCAGCATTACAAGACGATCTCCACAATGTTAAGACCTACTCTTTCTTTTAACTGATATGTCAGATCTTTTTTAGACACTAATTGCTACAAAGGTGCTACAGAGGGTGACTCTTTCAAGTCTTACAGACTTTGACATCTATACATCTTTTCACGTTTAGGATGCTTGTCCAAAACAAATTTTTAGAAAGGACAATAATCAAGTTTTGTATCTATGTTGTGGAGGAAATGTCAATTTTTTTAAAGTAATAATAAATGTGTTCAATAAATCGTACCTATATATTATATTTAGTTTTGCATCGTTGCAAAAATGTTGTCGTCCCCATTCTGGAGAATTCTGGTCTATGGCGGGGTTCTGGCTGTTTAGGAGTTGAAAGAACCAGCTGCAAAATGGTTCCCCGGACTGATCAAGGGGCGTCTCAGCCTGTGTTCCTACGGACTGAATCATTCCCTCCAGTAATGGGCCTTGATGGGACCACTCCTGAAAGGCGAAAACAGGGATGGGTACATGAAGCTTGTCATATTGAGGATTTAAAATCATACGTCATTGGTCAAGAATGTCACCATCATACATATGAAGGTGCACTCACTGGCTGGGCATTTCTCGCATCCTCTCTTGTTGCTGCTTGTGGGAGTTCACCGCGTTGTCCATGGAATTGCTTAAAACCAGGAAAGGGAATTCAACAGGATTCTGTACGGTCCACCAGTACTCACTCAATACATTTACACGACACTCGAGAAAATCTAATTATTGGGTTAATCCGATTTATGATTGAGTTTTTGAGATGCTTGAATACACCTAAATCTGAATAAAATTTGACCAAATCGGGTACTCATAGTCGGATAAAGACCCCTACATTATTAGATTGATAGTCGCATCAACCGTGAATGTATGTTCAATCGGATTGGAAATGGATTTTTTCCAATATTTTTCCGATCTTTATTCATTCATTGCGCAGCGGCCGAACTGACATTTGTCTACTGAAAACATCTTTCTCGAATGCCGCCTGAGTTTGGTGTTGCTGGTGACGTAAAGAGTTCAGCCGGAGGTAGCTCTATTACCACTAGTTGAAATGGGTACAGCGCAACCTATCATACCAGGGTATGACATTCTTCGGCCAATGAATCGATTTTCTCACTGCCATGTACAATTGCAGTTGTCCAATGGAGCATAGTCGAACTACGTCTGTAATCTGATTAAGCGGTGCATGTAAACGTAGGCCTACTACCGTGGCCGATTCCAAGATGCACTAGTTTAGGGCTGCAACAACGAATCGATAAAATCGATAAAAATCGATTACTAAATGCGTGGCAACGAATTTGGTCGTCGATTCGTTGTGTCGCGCGATTAATAAGTTACTCATAGGCGCAGCACTGTTTACAGCCAGCCGCCGACAGGTTGGTTCACGGTTCATGCACGCCCACAGCGAGCTTTAGTGTGAGTGACCACAGCTTGTATTTTGGTCATATCTTAAAACTGGACAGTAGGCCTACATAAAAGTGTTGTACCTTCACTGTCTTTGGGTTAAAAAAACTCCTTCAACTCAGTATCCGTCTAGTCCAACCGAAAACTCTGTCAGCTGCTGCTGCTGCAGACGTTGTGCAGACGGGCTCGGAGTCGGCACCGCGTGCATCAACAGTCATTCAAAGCAGCGGTAGTAATCACACAACCGTACGGTGTAGAAAGTCCCGTCAGTTAAAACCAGTAATGCAGTTTTTAAATCCATGTTAAAATCGGCAGGATATAGAGCTAGTTAGCTTAAAAAAAAAAATAACCAATGGTCACAAACAGTGTCAAATGTGATGTGTTCAGGTCGGCTCGGTAATATGATTGCTGCGTTCAAATGCAGCAGAAAAAAAATAATAATAATTGAGATTTTGGTGAAAACTTGTTTTCCCAGTAATATAAAATAGATAGTAAAGATAGAAGTATGACCTGTTTAATGTCCTATCTTGACCTATCATCATCTTACCAGCAATTCAAGCAATATTACAAGTTCTATTTCAAGGAGTCTCGAAAAATGCTATCAATAGGTTTGACCGGTTAACCATGGACATCCCTTACATACATATAAAAGTATATCATACATTGTACGTTTTTTTTTGTGTTATCCCAGTTATGTTTTTTTAATCTTTTTATTATTTAATATTACTTTTAATAGTTCCGGGACGTTGGAGCAATAACCTGGTGTTTTTACACTTCAGTCTGCACTGTGAATTTGAAGTAATGTTCAGTTTTTTAATAAAGATGCGGCAATTCCAAAATTATTATTGATTTTTTTCTATCCGATTCATCGATTAATCGAAAAACTAATCGACAGATTAATCTATTATTAAAATAATCGTTAGTTGCAGCCCTGTCATTTTCTTTATTTGTTTCCAGAATGGCAGCATCTCAGAAAGAGCAGGTTAACTGGTTTGGAGAAGACAGAAGCAACAATTGAGCTAAGTCCTTGGTCAAATGAATGCATTGAACGTTCGTTGAAGATGTGGAAGGGAGGGGTCATTCAAGAGAGAGTTCGCTAGAGGGGTCAGATTCATAGGCGCCGGAACCTATGTGGCCACGGGGCCAATGGCCACCCCACTTTTCGTTGCCTGTATTGATGAACTATTTCGTTTCTTCGTAATGTTTTGGCCAAATATTGTTACTGTACAAACGAACAGTGCTCCGCCCCCCGCGACCTTATATTGATTTAGTCTAAAACGTTCTCAACGATTCAGCCAAACAGAGTACTGCAGCAGGTAGCAATCGGGTTGCCATGGCCCATGGGTAAACAAATGAGCACCGTCATACAAGTTAACTAACGATTAACTTATATAAACAATATATAAAATATATATAAAAGTAAATGTTTACATATCGACCAGCAACGAAGTTGGAGTAGCCTACCCAAATAATGAATTGTAATACACCAACATTGTCAACTGTCATACATAGCTAACCATAACCCTGTCATACATAGCTAAACAAGCAAATGAAAATGAAATACCTACCAACGCAACTGAAATGTTAATATTAGACAATTAACAATATTATGAAAATTACGTAGGTCTCCCATAATCATTCAGGTAATCAATACGTCCATGCCTGTTACAGCTATTTCAATGATATGTGTGTTATATATCCGTTTTCAGCGCCATTCACGTAAGTAAAAGGACAAATCTCAGACTTTAAAGGCACCCAGTGCAACTTTATGTAAACATTCAATGAAAAATAAACATTCAATTTCTAGTCTTTTTTACACGTAGTAAGTTTCAATAACTCCATACCATTACATATCGACATTCAAGGAGCAAAGATGAGACGTCGTTGTGTGGTGAGAACTGATAGAAAATCGTAAACAACAACAATCGCCGGTGGGGAGAAGCCATTTTTCCATTGACTGGAAGCCTGCTTTATTTATTGTAGGTTACAAAAAATAAAGAAAATGGCGGCATTGTTGTTATCGATTTTGTATCAGTTCTCACCACACAACGACGTCTCATCTTTGCTGCTTAAATGTCGGTATGTAATGGTATGGAGTTATTGAAACTTACTACGTGTAAAAAAGACTAGAAATTGAATGTTTATTTTTAAGCCTCGAAAGTTGCACTGGGTGCCTTTAAAGGCACTAAAAGCCATTAAAAATGGCTTCTCCCCACCGGCGATTGTTGTTGTTTACGATTTTCTATCAGTTCTCACCACACAACGACGTCTCATCTTTGCTCCTTGAATGTCGATATGTAATGGTATGGAGTTATTGAAACTTACTATGTGTAAAAAAGACTAGAAATTGAATGTTTATTTTTCATTGAATGTTTACATAAAGTTGCACTGGGTGCCTTTAACAAATTGGCCTATCGACCGAAAATCAGCTACCCAATGTTATCAACTACCCAATGTTTTTATAACCTTTATAATCATACACGGAAACACTCACCTCATCAGACGACCAAAACAATAAGGTCCTTTCTATCAGCGGTGTTATTTCACTCTTGTGTGGCATGAGAATTTCCTGTGTGGCGAGGTACTGTAAAATTAAACCTCGCTGCACTTTCCTCCTTTTCAGGAATTCCACCGCATCGTTGGAGTTGAAAAGAATTGCTTCCTTTAAGTCTGAAATAAAATGCTTTAATTATTTGAGGAGTTTGCAAAAGCTGTTAACATTTCCCACCTACAAAAGTACTCGTAAATGGATCTCACCTTCGACAGATCTTGGGATAGGCCTATGACTATTTGTGACTGTATCAAAAAGTGATCGCAAATCACTTTCTGACATCAGATTCAGCAGACTATTGCAGCCAGTGCGCTCTCTCGACGATAGTCCTGCCATCCTTAACAATAGTAGTGTGTTCCTGAATCCTCGGATTAACGCTTCGGTTTCGATTCCTCACAAGTTAACCAGGTCGGCACCCTGGTACAGCCTCACATGTTGGCCGATCGTGCTGTAGACAGGGGCGGGGTGGAATGCAGTGCTTTTTAAACGAAGGTGTACAGGCAGCATCCAACAAGAACAAAATATATCAAAATAACAAAATAATATATATATAGAAGTTGTTACTTAACCCTTAATTTGTTAAGAAATATTGCACCCATTTAAACAAATGTGTAAACCTTATTAGTTGGCGTCACCATAACTCATGTCACCATTACAAGACTATATCTCTAAAATGTTAAGACCTACTCTTTCTGTAAACCGATATGTGTGATCCTTTATAGACACTAATTGCTAAAGGTGCTTCGAGGGGGAATCTTTCAAGGCTTACAGACTTCGACATCTATGCATTGTGGTGGCCCAGCCGCTGAGCAGTGCCCCACAGGGCCACATGGTGGCCAAAAAGGCAGGCAAAGCCAAGGGGTGTGGTGTTGGATGGGAGGTACTACTTTAAAAGCTGTATCATAGAGACCCCGCCCCACTCTGTCTCTCTCTCTGCCCCCCCATAACAGGAAGAGCCAGACAGAGTACCCTGACATCAACTGCCGACCCGGTGAAGATTTGAGTTGCATTTTTTCCCCTCACCCCTCACCTTATAAATAAATGTCATAAGTTTGATTTCACCGCAAACCCTGTTTCTGTTCAGACCAGGCGCCCACAGCATCTTTTCACCATGTCCAAAACACATTTTTAGAAAGGACAATAACCAAGTTTTGTTAAATTACATCTCGCTGCACCTTCCTTCTGCAAGAGTTCAGCTGCATCGTTGGAGTAAGAAACAAACATTTGCAGCCAGTGCAATCTCTCGACGATAGTCCTGCCATCCTTAACATCATAACATGTTTAACCCGACATTATAATAACGTTTAGTAACAGGTGAAGTAGGTTTCCATTTAGAAGGGGTGTGTGCATTGCATTTAAATGAAAATAAACTACACCTTTTTCCACATAATTTCCTGTCACTAGATGATCCCATGATTTGTATTGCTTGCTGCAAATTTAAGACTCATGTGATGTTGCCAAGAAACTTATCGTAGAGATTCTTATATATTCGCACCACGTTTTTCCATGTAGGTACTATTTATATTCCTAAGACATTCAAACTAAATGGTAAAATTCCAGAGACAGATATTGCATTGATTTATTCTGAAATTTAAGTGTTGTGAAAAAATAACCAGTCCTGCTCCAGGATGGGCACCTTTACATAGCTTGCAGTACGATGGACAGCTGGTCTGGTAAAGGAATTAAAATAGTAATCTGAATTACGGCTTTGAATAAGTCTTATTTTTTCCAAATTTCTATGATTCGCTGAAAACCTCAAGATGTTTAAACCCACACAAGAATAATCACCACAGCTGAAGTCGGTATTGTGAAACTCAAAACAACCAGCAACAAACTAGTCGCGCCTATTTCCGTAAACGCCATAGACAACTACTAATGACGTAACTGGGTCTTGAAGGGTTGTACCATTTTGTGGGGAAGAATTCCCCTTGACCCTCTGAGGGGTAGGGCTAAAGAAGAGAATTGAGATTGGGCTGGGCATCAGCGATGGGAATAACCTTGTTGAGACTGCTTTTGGCTGAGCACAAAAGCAGGGTTTACTCTCGCACCAACAGCCCATCCCACACTCAAATCAGTAAAGATAAATCGAGATCCTCCTGCTGACCCCCCACTGCAGCTTAGAGAGTACAGGCATACCTAATGTGTGTATGTGTGCACTGAGGAGAAACACTTCTACCTTAGCTGGAAGGAGACCCTGGACACCGCCTTTATGTTTGATGCGTCAACAAGAGAGCAGGAAGCAGACATGGTTTTGCATGAGACAGCCATGCAAAACTAACAGGTGTAGTATTACATGCAGGTTTCCAGGTAGAATTGGTGAGTGCATTACGTTTAAGAGGTGCTCCTCACTAGATTTGTTGATATTTGACCAAATCCCACATTTTGACTTACTGAGTCTCTATTTTCCTGATAAAACGCTTTGAAACGAAAGCCAATCATACTACTTGGTCAGCTGTTGATCATTGAATTGCAGTGGTGTAACTTTGAGATTTGTTTCCAGGAATACATGCTTTTGCAACCCATCCATCTTGATCTGAAGATCACATCATTCATCAGGGAAGAGGAAATATATGTGTGACTAATCTTTCTACGTCTACATTACATCGTACCTGCTGTTGGCTGCTTAACACTTTGGGTGATTGAGGAAGGAGGAAGGCCCTTAAAAGTATTAAAAAGTAATAAACAAGGAATTACATCTCCGAATCCTCCTCAAACTAGGCCAATGAGTTTTTCAATTTGTTTTAAGTGCAGGCCTATCCCCTAAATTTTGTAAAATTTGTGTGGATTTATCTATATGTTGCGAGTTGGACCTGAGCGATTTCAATTATGTGACGTGTTCCAACGAAAACGAAGGCAGCTGTATATCTGACTGATTGTTGGTAGCACTTTTAATTTAGGTGTGGCTCTTTTCTTTGTGTGCCTCAACTTGTTGGAGAACTAGTTCATCAACTATTCTCCTTCTCATCCACTCCTTCACTCTCCCTCTTTCAATTATTTAAACCCTCAACTCTCTTATAGAATTACTAGCTTAAACCACCTCTTGCTCATCTCCTGTCATCTCATCGCTGAGATATTGTTTAAAAATGAATAATAAAAAGGTAAAGGTGACTGGCATTTAGCAGACACTTTTATCCAAAGCAACACAGATTTGCAGCGAGGGGTTTATCAGTTTATCAACCTGAGTCTCCTGGGTGTCCTTTTGGGATGCCACGGCTCCAACTCCCCCTCCATACAAACTGTACCCTCCTATGGTGGAGTGACTTAAAGTATCAGCTTCGTTAATGTAAATAACACCTGTGCTTACCTCATGGCCACCTCTTTTTGATTGCTCCCATATCAGACAGACTAAGGATCTACTGTCTCCCTCCCTCTGTTCTGTCTTAATTAATATTCTTATAGTTTGTAAAATAACATTAATCTGTGTGTGTGTGTGTGTGTGTGTGTGTGTGTGTGTGTGTGTGTGTGTGTGTGTGTGCGTGCATCTAGGGTGCATAGATGTGTGTGTGTGTGTGTGTGTGTGCGTGCATCTAGGGTGCATAGACATTAATACCTCCCTCACGCCCCCTCAGTCGCTAAAACACACACCTTACTGTACAGAGCCTTTCTCTCTCAGTTTGTGTAACCCCGAGGGCAATGCCCACTCTTTAGTCTTCTCTGCACCCTATCTCCGGCTTGTGGTAGCCTGCTCTTTCTTCAGCCAGCACTCCGCCTTTATGCTTGCCTCGTTTATCGGAGGAAGTCCATATATGGCTTGGGGGTGGAGCCAGCAGGTTGCCAGACCTACCACTCCCCTCCTCCCTGCAATCTGCCACAACACGTTTACATCATACCCTTGTAAAAGAATAGCAAGTCTATACACATTTGTATTCAAACTAACAAATATTGTTCTGCTTTGGAGACAATACAGAAGAGCTAGCTGGCTGCCATAGATCCCAAGCTTTAACCAGTGGCCTATTTCTGTGTACTAGAAGGCAAACTACCACCATGGCAGGCATGTCTTTATCCAAGAGTGGGATAATGCATGACCGCTTGAACTTTAAACTTATAAATCCACAAGACAATGGTGGCACAAAAGTAACTGCACCACGCATATCATTCCTTTAAGAGTAGTGTGGGATTTATACTGCAAGCTCATGTAATTTCCTCTCTTTACAGTCAACAATACTTGGGAAACATCAAAATACTTGGGAAACATCCTTTGTGGCCCTCACATGCCCAAGGAGAGTTAAGTTACGTTCGTTAAGTTATCCTTTATTGTCCCGTTTTGGGGAAAATCCTTTCACATCTCATAACTGAGACATTCATATCCCAAAGGCAGTCAACATGGTGTGCAAAAAAAGGATGCAGGCCAGGTATTGATGTTGACGGTGGACTGATGGTTGCTGAATCAATTAGGAAGACCATCTTCATTCAGACCCTTCTCCTGGTCGCAGGTTAAATCGGTCTGTCTCTCTCTCGCTCTGTGTTGGGCCGTTTTCAAAGTAACTTCAACTCTTCCCTTTACTTTACACTTAACGCCGCTTGAGTTGCAGCTTGAAGTCGTGCTGGTATTAAAAAAATATTGTGACGGTTTTAAAAAAGGCATTCAATTCAACTTAAGAATTTCTGTACATACCCTGATAGTATTCAGGAGAAATATTATTGCATATATATTGATTTATCAACGTATACCATTTATCATTGATTAACCAACAAATCAAATAAAGCATTTGGATTTTATTTACCGTCATATTAACCTAAATTGCATGATTTCTTATACATGGTTTCTTTATACACACGTTTACATAGACATACCCTTGTAAAAGAATAGCAAGTCTATACACATTTGTATTACTAACAAAAAAAATTCTGCTATGGAGACAACACTGAAGAGCTAGCTAGCTGCTAGCAATAGATCCCAAGCTTTAACAAGTGGCCTATTCATGTTTACTAGAAGGCAAACTACCACCATGACAGGCATGTCTTTATCCAAGAGCGGGATAATGCATGACTTACAACTTTAAACGTATAAATCCGCAAAACAATGTTGACACAAAAGTAACTGCACCACGAATATCATTCCTTTAAGGGTAGGGTAGGATTTATACTGCAGGCTCATGTAATTTCCTCTCTTTACAGTCAACAATAAAATGGGTATCAGAGTACTTGGCAAACATCCTTCGTGGCCCTCACATGCCCAAGGAGAGTTAAGTTAGTTAAGTTAACCTTTATTGTCCCTTGTTGGGGGAAATTCTTTCATATCCCATAACTGAGATATTCATACCCAAAAGGCAGTCAACATGGTGTACAAAAAAATGATGCAGATATTGATGTTGACGGTGGACTGATGGTTGAATGAAGATCATCTTCATTCAGACCCTTCTCCTGGCTGCAGGGTATATCGGTCACCATTAGATGGCGGTAGCTGACAACCCTGAAACGGGGAACAAAAGTTATTCTCCTTTTTTTTCCAGAGAGCAAGCGCAGAGCAAAAGCCATTATTACCAAATAAATGTACGACATTACTGACAAAAGAAAATGCCTTAGTTTGTTACATTGTTTTGTTAAGTGTTGGGGTATTCAATCTGGTTTCAATCTGCCACCGCACCGCTAGTTGCTATTAAATTATAAACACTGCCCTTAATTATTATTTTGAGGGATGAGGGCCATCTGAGGCCGATTATAAAATAATCGTTATTTCATATTTATTTATTTGAAATAAGTGTACAACAAATAAATATTTATTTAATTGTTGTACACTTCATTACCTTATAGTTCACGAAGAAGCTAATCTAACGGATTGTCTTCGTAGATTTTCAGATTTGTTGGTGTCTTCCTAAATAATTGAATATTTGCGAGAGAGAAGATATAAGAGAAAATCTTTTCATTATACATGAACTGGTTAGCAGAGTAGCTTAACAAATTGACAACTCCTAATTAAAATTTCAGTTTGAGCTCCATCAAGTTGCATGCCCTAACTTGTAGCTTTTTCCTCCGAAATTTAGCTTGAAGTAGGCTAGTTCTCCAAGATTGAAGCGACAGACAATCCTATTAAACACATTTGGGATTGGGTTACATGGCTGATGCCCGGTCTTGAGTATGCGAAATATTGTAATGGTTTAGGCATGGCGCCAGGATTCCAATTGTGGATGGGCCAGACCAATTGTGGTTGGTCCTTAAATTAAGAACGTTATCAAATCCCTGTTTAACCTAATACAAATGACTGAATAATATAGCCTACTGTTATATTATCTGTGCATATAGAGATTTGAATAGCTTGATGTTCTTTAAATATTTTGCTGCATTGTAAAAAGTTTCGTTGCATAGGACGGACCTATCCGCGATCTCTCCTTAGGCCTTTTTACACTCCCAAGCCGGTTCGGTCGCGGCTTGGCATGCAAGGAATGTTCTTCTGCGTCTTTCTCGTAGATCGCACCCTTTCAACGTCGTTGTTAAATGCGACTGCATCACCTTCTCTCCCATGATAGTCAGCAGCTCGCGGATTTCACCGTCTCTCCATAGAACTGCTCATATCGCTGCGTTGTCTCTGACAACGCAGCGACACCTCTACAAACCCCCCCCCCCCCCCCCCCCCCCCCCGACCAAAGAAGAGCGCTTTGGAATCTCCATTACGCTCCATATCTGGCTGTGCTTTAGCGCGTCGCTCTATAGATTTAAGGCCTAGAGACTGTAAAAGTGGTCAGGAATCGAATATATTCCAAATGGTTTAGTTATGCTTGTATAACATGAGGCCGACTATTTCATAATTCAGTTTAATTGTTTTAAGTTTTCAACAATATTTCGACATCATTAGCAACAGACTGAGCTTGGCTTATCATACACAGAAGATGCATTCAAATGTAGCAGGCTACTACGAGATAATAACTAATACAATAGCCTACCGGCAATTCACGGTCATCCACGAAGATTAAAGGCACCCAGTGCAACTTTATGTAAACATTCAATGAAAAATAAACATTCAATTTCTAGTCTTTTTTACACGTAGTAAGTTTCAATAACTCCATACCATTACATATCGACATTCAAGGAGCAAAGATGAGACGTCGTTGTGTGGTGAGAACTGATAGAAAATCGTAAACAACAATCGCCGGTGGGGAGAAGCCATTTTTCCATTGACTGGAAGCCTGCTTTATTTATTGTAGGTTACAAAAAATAAAGAAAATGGCGGCATTGTTGTTGTTATCGATTTTGTATCAGTTCTCACCACACAACGACGTCTCATCTTTGCTGCTTGAATGTCGGTATGTAATGGTATGGAGTTATTGAAACTTACTACGTGTAAAAAAGACTAGAAATTGAATGTTTATTTTTAAGCCTCGAAAGTTGCACTGGGTGCCTTTAACAGCACTTTAACTCACTTCGGATCAAGCATCAACATCAACAAAGTTTGCTGCATTGCAATAAAGCATTTCAGAAGCCTTTATAAAAAAGTAATAATAATAATGATTATAATTAATCTTTACTTTTATTTTCTTGAAGAAAAGTTTTGGGTGGGCCTGTTGAACAGTGGGTGGTCCTAGGTCGTCAGACCCACCCATAACGCCGTGCCTGGTTTGTATGAGTCAAAAACGTTAATGTGATTGTTCTTACTTACTTGAGTGCCCATTTGCCACTCAAGTACGTTTCTTTTTTGCCATCATGTCAAAGGCCATATGTGTGCAGCATACAGAAATTGTGACTCATGCGCTCTTCGCGTTATTGCAGCAACAGACGTTTTTGAAAGAGGGTTTTGGTTTCAGATTGTTATCTCTTATGAGTAAGCGTCTTGCCTAAATGCACATAATTGGAGGGGCAGCCTGATTTTACAATATCTGTAATGTATAATTCTTCTTTCATTGCTTGATGATATGGTGGACTAAGTGCCTCCACCTAAGAGACTGAAACAATGTTTTTTACATTTCGCACATCGGTTTTGAAATAACTTATTTTTAATTTATGTAGTGGTCATTATGAATCTGCTTTAGGCTTCATTAACTTACTGTTTTCTCTCTGTTCCCATTGGTTCACATAAAAAATAAGCAAAAGATTTCAGTTTTTCCCGTCCACATTTTCTGAAAAGATAAGGCATACATGAAACCATACATAATAAAACTAACCCCTCGGAAATAGTATAATATCATAAACTAATAAATTCTTTGCACAGTTTTACATATGATCCTATGGTCTTTCATTGTGCAAACCTAAGCATGAGACTCCGTCATGAGACCAAGCATCCAGGGACCCTCCAAATCCCTACATCAGTATTACCCTGATTATTAGGATCTATGTTGGCGCTGCAGCTCGTCAAAGTCACAGGTCACCGTTGGTGACATTCCTTCTGCCCCATCTTGAGTCCCGGCCCCTCTGACTCTTAGATCCGTGAACTTTATCTTCCAGGTGTTTTCCATGGGCGTCCGGATGAGGCCAAACACCTGCTCGAAGATCCCCAGCCAGCAGTTGTCCCGATGGATGGTTCCGGCCACGGCGACCAGCACCAGCCCATGCGGGGAGGACATAAACCGGTGCCCGTGGGGCTCCAGGTTTGGGTTGAGGAACAGACGCTCGTCCTTGACAAGGGCCAGGAGACGCAGGTGGACCAGGTCGGCGCCCTGGATCTGCTCCACATGTTGGTTGCCCACGCTGTAGACAGGAGGCGGGTTTTAGAACGTCAGCCCTTTAATAAACCAGTATGTATCAACCAGGAAATATGAACACATAGAGGTTGACGTTACTTTAAACTGTTGTTATTTGCTGGGTTAGGGCTATCTTTGAACTGATTAGGTGGTATTGGAAAACAGTAATTGATAAACAGGTGCTACAAGTTGAGAGTCTTTCAAGTTCTACAGAATTGGACTATCTATGCAATCATAAATAACGACAATAATCACGTTTTGAATTGTTGTGGTGGTAAGAAATAATACACTTGTATAATAGTTATACCTAGATACAAGATTTAGTTTTGCATCTATCCAGAAATGTTGTGGTCCCCAGTCTTGAGGCTCCTGGCCTAAGGAGGGGTTCTGGCTGTTTAGGAGCTGAAAGAACCACCGGCAAAACTGTTCACTCGATTGCTCAACCGTTATCTCAGCCTTTATCTCAGCCTTTATTTCTGTGGACTGGATCTCTGGGCCTGGACGAGAGAAGTCCTGAAAGACAGAAAACAGTGATGGAAGGGTAAGTTAGTTAGGGTTGAAGTGTGTCACATTGAGGTTGTGATATTATATGTCATGGGTAAAAAATAAATCAAATAAATTGGTCAGCAATATGCTTTGTTTATTGTTATCACTTTCATCAGTAGGAGAAGTATCTGATCACTCTAAAGCTATTAGCATTTTTCTGCATTAAGTATCTTAGATAAGGAAATGAAATATTTTAATTGCTCTGCATCCTCCCCCGCTTGCAAAACTATTGCCAATAGTTGTAACATACGTGAATAATCGTAAACTACGAATAGAAAATCTAACATCCAAAGAATATGAAATATCCAAGATTAAATTAACTTTATAATCGTACACAGAGAAACTCACCTTTCCAGATGACCAAAGCTCTAAGGTCCTTTTCACTAGCAGTGTTTTATCACAATTATTTGGCATGACGATCCCCTCTTTGGCGAGGTACTTGAAAATTATATCTCGATGCACTTTCCTCCTTTTGAAAAGCTCCGCCGCATCGTTGGAGTAAGACACAATGGCTTCAATTGCGGCTGTAATAATTTGCAAACACCATTAAAGCAGTTTGTCACAGCTTGTACACATAGAGGTACGTTCCCAAAGTAACGCTACTTGGAAAGTGATCTTACCTCGGGTAGTTTCTACTTGGATCTTTTTACTTGTGACAGTCTCACAAAGCGATCGTACATCACTTTCTGGCATTAAGCTCAGTAACTTTGCGCAGCCAATGCGCTCCTTATCTGATAGTCCTGCCATCTTTGACACCATAATATGGTTACCTCTACATAATGATAGTACTTCGGTTTCGCTTCCTGTGAGAACTCGAGTGTTTCGATTTCGACGGATGAACGTGTCGCACAAGAAGCGCCACCCGTGTAGGAACACATCGACGTCGAAAGGTTCCGCACAATGTTCTCGCGGTGGAAAGCACTATGCTCGATTACAAGCAAGTGATATGAAGGAAGCTCGGTAGCCCGTCTAGCTGTAGCAATGTTCTATATTTAACACAACTGCAAAGATTAGGTGGTTATAAATATGTTAGTTATTTCGAAATAAAGCATTGTGATTTACAATCGCGTATTTGCTGTCCAGCCTGGAAGAGAAAGGTTGAATTAAAGGTAACAGATGTGCATTTTATTAGCAATAACGTTAGCTTGTTATTAATCAGATGTTAAGCGCCCTTAAACACAAGTCGTGTATAGCGAACTAGTTTTGATATTTAACGAACAATGTTTGTACTGCAAAGGTTTGATTGCGTTGTAATAGTTAAGAATCCAGACATTTTTAATCGTTAATTTTGTTTTCCATAAAGCTTTTTAGGAAATAGGTTATTCGGTTATTAATAACCATTTACTCTGGTTGTTGCCAATGTACTCAAGGGGCGTACACACTGGACCACACTTTGACCCTCTTACAAAGTTTGAAAGTGGGTGTGGTTTAGATATGGACAATCTCTCATTGGGGCATGTCACATTGGCAAACATTATGGCTTGATCATTGAGGAACTAAATTGCAATCTGCAAAGATTCGGGGAAACTGGCACCTTACTTCCGCACAGTGTGTCCTCAACACTAGGCCGATTTGTCAGCATTGACTGGTCGCACCTTTATTCCTTGTTTTAACTTTATTCTTTTCACTTCTCCATAGGTGGGTAAATGGGAGAGTCTGAGAACAGTGCCCACGGCCGGGTAACCGTGTACTCTATCCAGGGTTGTCCCCACTGTGTGCAGGCCAAAGCCACTCTTGGACGTCTGGGCGTGCCGGTATGCGATGTCAATCTGGGAAAACATCCAGAGCTGCGGGCTGTGGTGAAGGAACTGACGGGGCGAAGCACAGTTCCCCAAATATTCTTCAATCAAGTCCACGTAGGGGGTAATGACGACCTGCAGAAACTGGTGAGAAGGGGTAACCAAAAATATTCTATATGTTCTTATAGGGACAGAGTGGTACTTTGATCTATCTAGGATAATTGGGTAATCCCCATCAACTACCTGGTTTAAGAGTAGTAAGACATATTGTCAGGGTTTTTCTCTGGCTGTGGATTTCCCTCGCAGCTAACCTGAGTTTACACAAGGTCATCAAACTCATCACACTAATGAGTTTATCAGGACCGTTGAAGAGCTATGTATTTACCGTTGCTTTTAACTCGGCTCTGTTAAAAAGCGATGGCGAACAATGGTGCTATTTTTATAAGTGTACTCGTAATTCAATGTAACTCTTGGACGGTTCTTTGTTGACCATTGTGGACGTTCCCAGGATCCAGAGGAGCTGCAGAAACTGGTGCACCTCGTGAGAGACGAGCCCACCGACACGCCACCGCTGCCCGAAGACGACCAATCAGAAGAAGGAATAGGGGAGGCTGACGGAGGTGAGATGGTTTGAGGCCAACTGTTGGAACAGCGTACCATCGTTAACGTTTTGCCTTTTAATCGACTGTATCTGCATTTGAGAGAGTTGCATTGTATTGAGCCAGTAGGGTCAACATCAGATACCTAGGGACACCCTCTCCCTTCAATTCTTTGCTGAGTGAAATGTGATGATAACGGCCTGGTATGGATGGAATGCTGGTCAAACAGACGTGTTTTTTTGTGTGGGATTGGGTGTGTAGTCATCACATGTGGAGCTTCTTCATGTCTTCTCTCTGTTCCCATTGGTTCACAAAGGGGCAAACGTGCTTGTGTCTACATTTTCTAATGTTTCATATTGTTGTGTCCATGTTGGCGTCTTCCTACCATCTCAGAGTTTGTGTGTGAGAGGGATGAACTGGCGAGCCTGGTAGAGGACTTCAAAGGGTCCAATGTGATTGGGTCCCATAGAATGGGGCTGAGTCTGATCAAAAAGAGCTTCTCAGAGAAACAGCTGATTGACTGGCTGCAGAAAGAGAAGGGCATGGGTGAGTAAGGCTGATTTTATAAGCAGCACCTGGAAATGGTGGTAACTGCAAGGATTAAGGCTGTAGATTCAATATGAAGCTACATGTTGAGCAATTAAAAGTTGATCACAGTATTTTCTGTCAAATGTTGCTAAATACTATGACTCAGACTATATGTCGAGATTAGGGAGTTGGTTGCGCACATAAAACAACCGGCCTTAACTGTTGGGGTGTGGTTGTTATCATGGAAGCAAAAACATGACTCATTTTCTCTATCAACCTAGAATCACCTACATATGAATATCACAGTGATGAAGGATAGTTGTAAAGTTCTTCTGAAGTAAATAAAGATTAGAAATTTGAATCCAGAAAATGGAAAAACAAATTTTCAACCAGTGCAAACATTGACTACTGCAGGTGTGTGTGTGTGTGTGTGTGTGTGTGTGTGTGTGTGTGTGTGTGTGTGTGTGTGTGTGTGTGTGTGTGTGTGTGTGTGTGTGTGTGTGTGTGTGTGTGTGTGTGTGTGTGTGTGTGTGTGTGTGTGTGTGTGTGCGCGCGCACTTGCGTGTTTGTTAAAAAAAGCTAGAGCCCAGGCCTGTGAGACTGGCCTAGGGTTGCTTGAGAGGAAGTACATGGTGAGCGTGGAGGGCTCTGGGAAGCGGGCCGAGGGCCGCTTCGGAGAGGGCAGCTGCAGAGGGGACGCTCTGTACAGGCTGCTGGAGCACGAGTCCCCGCTGGCCCTCAATGCGGGACAGACGGCCGCCTGCGCCCCCCTCCAGGGTAGGTCTGAATGAAGTGATGAGAGAGGAGGCCCCCCGTGTCTCTCGTTGTCGCCGCGTCTTCCCTGACCACACGTTGCTTCCCTATGCTAGGGCCATGTTTGCCTGGTGGCTGTGAGGGTGCTGGTGACCTCTTCTTGAAATGAAAGCTTGTTGGGTGTTGTTGGTCGCTGTCTTTCCCGGGATTGGCATCAAACTAAGCACACCGCTTCACCAATTGCACTGCGAAGGGGCTTTTGTAATTTCGGCTTTCCAATGTGTGTGTATGTGTCCGCATGTTGTGGTTTTCTCTGCGTCTCCATGCTCTATTTTCTGGTATTTCAGCATCACAAATTCTGATGATGAATTAATTGAAAGCTTGTCCGTTTATGTTAACCAGACTACCATATGTCTGCCTTCTTGTGTCTGTCTGTTCATGTCACTCTCAGCTGCGGAGCTGTCTTCTATTATGAGGGAGATAGTCCTCAAGCTGTTCTCTGATCATCTCTCGGCCGATGGCAAGGTAATGTGTGTGTGTGTGTGTGCATGCGTTTGCTTGTCCGTGTGTGTGTGTGTGACATGGGTGTACACATTTTAGCCATGTTTATATAATTAGAATGTTCTGTAGACTACAATTTAAAGGCGCTGTAGGAGCGAGATCAAACAAACGTCTCGTCATTCAATCCAAATCGTCTCGTACAGAGGCAGGCCAGCAGTCATCTGTGGCGGATATTTGACAGCATGTCACTCAGTAAAAGCTGGCGGAAGGCGATAGCATTTATTACAAACTTTCCTCAAAATATATCTCTTAACTCGTACCTACAGCCCATTGTAAGATACAATTACCCTATAGAATTCAGAGTTTACATTTAGGTAATGGTTAATGATGCATTGTGTGTGTGTGTGTGTGTGTGTGTGTGTGTGTGTGTGTGTGTGTGTGTGTGTGTGTGTGTGTGTGTGTGTGTGTGTGTGTGTGTGTGTGTGTGTGTGTGTGTGTGTGTGTGTGTGTGTGTGTGTGTGTGTGTGTGCAGCGTGTGGACTACAAGGCCATGAAGGTGAGCCCTCTGTTTGAGCGCTACTGCGACATGGCCGTGCAGCTGCAGCGCGTGGAGCTGGCGTCGCTGACCAGGGAGGAGAAGCTGGCCTTCTTCATCAACACCTACAACGCCCTGGTCATCCACGGATACCTGCGCCTGGGCCCCCCCACCAGCATGTGGCAGAGATACCGGGTACAGCCGCCGCCGCCGCCCTCCACGCGACCCGTCTCCACTCTCTACTACACAGCCTCTTCTAGTTTCTGTACATTTGTTAACCAATCATCAAAGTCTCTAGCGCAGGGGTGCCCAACCAGTCGATCGCGGTCTACCAGTAGACCGCCGACAGATCCCAAGTCGACCGCGAGGGGTGAAGAAGACATTTTTTTTTTTTTTAATAAAATAACATTTGCGCGGGACATATACGCGCGGTAGTGCATGCGCTGTCAACAGTAGTTACACAGATGGAATGAAACCCCCACCGGTGTACTAGTATCCACCTGTGTATAAGGTATCCACCTGTGTATAAGGTAGCCACCTGTGTATAAGGTATCCACCTGTGTATAAGGTATCCACCTGTTTTTGAGCTGTTGTTCTGTTTCCATAGTTCTTCAACTACGTGAGCTACCTGATTGGCGGAGAGGTCTTCACCCTGCAGGACATTGAGAACGGCGTCCTGAGGGGGAACAGTAAGGGCATGGCTCAGCTCCTCAGGCCCTTCTCAAAGACAGATCCCCGCCTGCAGGTATCAGCCTCTTACAGCGCGTCCACACACGCTCTCATGATTTTAAGTAAAATAGAAAAACGTACCAATAGTTCCTATGTCTGGTAATTGGACTGACTAGCAAGTGTATAGTAATGACACGTATGTATTTTGTTGTAGCTGTAATGATTGGTGGATTGGTGGCGGAAATCCTAAAACACTGCATGACTTTACACACGTATATGTGCCGTACATACTCATCACACGGCTTCTAATGTCAGAATGATACCACTTGCATAATTAATCATAATCCATCAATTCATCCAGTAAAATACAGTGTTTGCTCTCCCACAAGATTGCGCTGCCAGACGCGGAGCCCCTCATTCATTTTGCCCTCAACTGTGGGGCATCAGGCTGCCCCCCCATCAAGACCTACACCCCACAGGTGATCATTAGACCACATGGGATCTGTTCAGCTGTTTTTTTACTGTACATTAATTGAATTGTGTTTTGTTTGATAATCCTACCAAGGTGGATTTAATGGGGCATTCATAAGAAGACCACATGCTTAGTCTGTCCTGTTAAACATTTTTATAGTTTTGTAGTCAATTAGCTACTAAGGCACACACCTCAAGATTGAACTATCACCTCAGTAAGCGGTTGTTTGCAACCAATGTCTGCATTTAATTTAAACGTGCAGAAAGAATCATTGGGGGCAACAAAAAAAAATCGCAACATATTGTCATGTTTACTATGATGTTCTTTCACACAGGCAGACATTGCTTAATGTGTACGACCCTTTTAATGTGCTGAGAGGTAAGGTAGCTCCTCACGGGACAAAGCGTAAGCTGAATGAGCTCATCATCATCACTACTCCACAACTCTGCAGGGCATCGACAGCCAGCTACGCACCGCCGCCGAAGCCTTTCTGGAGAACGACGATGGTTGTGTGGTGGATTCGGAGAAACGAGAAGTGCGACTCAGCCAGATCTTCAAGTGGTACAAGGCTGACTTTGGAGGCACAGAGGAGAAGGTAACTTTCAAGGGGAATTAACAAATGTATTTAACGTTCCGGATATATACTTGAAGAGTCAAATGGTATCGTTTAAACGTTACAGTAAGGACGTTTAAACAATACCTTTAATCTCCCCTGCCTGCCAAGTTGTACATGTTTTTTAAATAACTCTGTTTCTATTAGTCTATGAATAATTCTATTGTCTAACAGGATATTTATTTTGAAGACCTTTTTCTATGTTAAGCATCGACTTGTGCACTAATCCATTTCAATGTTCCTACCCATGCTACAAACAACTTCCCAGCTTTTAAACTGGGTGCTGGAGCACATGGGTGACTCACCCAAGAAGAGCAAGTTGCAGGGCATCCTCTCTGCTGGGAAGACCAAAGTCAGCTATCTTCCTTACGATTGGAGCACCAACAGCACCCATTGAGGTTCTCAACCTCTGAATGGCACAACATCTCGGCGTCCAAGCACCCTTTTCTGCTATGCTGTAGTTCCTATGCCAGAAGATTGACGCCAGTGTATACATGTCTTATCCAGCGTTCAGCACGCTGTTATGCAAATACACTAAACTGCTTTCCCCGGGAGAGTGGCTGTTGCCATTAATGTCCCCTTTTGATAGTGGAACGCTTGCACAATCGACCACATACTTGTTTAAAGGTTTAAGTAATCTAGGGATACATGAACCCTTTTTCAGGATGAACAGGTAATGCAGCACTAAACTGAAAATGTGTAGGGCTACATGTCTCCAATGTAATCCTAACTATTCGGTGACGTTAAGTGCTGTCTTCCTCTATTTCTCTGTAATGTTATCATTTGAAACCAGGTCTTCCACTTTAAGCCAAGGGAAATCACAAATGCTGCTTTTTTTTGCAGGTATTTGGCATAGATGTTAATATATTTCTGATTTGCACGTTCAATTTTGAAAGGGAACTTTTAATATAATTTATTTTTCCTAACATTCTTTCCTAGAAAATCTATATAAAAAAATGTCGGCACTCATTTTTATTTGAAGTTGCTTCCCCCCTCCAATGTAACTGCCTAATCTCAGGTGCAAGGAAAATCTCTGAGCAAAGCTTTGCTACGAAATACAACTTCCTGTACTGCTTTTTCTTTACTGAATACCTCTCCAGGACCCTGCTTGCACTGTTTATTGCATGTATCTTTGGTATGCTCTTCCTTAGATTTCCATTTGATAAATAAAGTACTTAAGTAATCGGTCTTGCCACAAGGCTTCAGTGTAAGTCATGGGAAAGCCTGTATTGAGAGATATTGCTTGAAAATTGCACCAGGCCTTGCCAATGGAGGCCAGTAGTGCCTCTGCATTGCTTTGCCAGATCCATATTCTGACCCTACATAAGCAACACATGGTAGACCCTATTGTCATGGTAATGATTGATATAACCCTTTCATTACATTACACCCTACATTTCAGTTCATCTTCGCTATGCAATATTAGGGAGTTAAGTTGATAATCATATATCTAGAATTCACTGCAAAGATCTTGTCATTTCAAATAGTTTGTTTTGTAATCGCTTGGTTTTCCAGCCTCAAGGCAACTTTAAAAAATAAAGGCAAAATCAATACCTGACTGAGTAAAACAAGTTGCACAAGTATATTGTGGTCCATTTCCATGTGGTGACAAAAAATTAGTTGAAATTCTTCATGAAGGAGTAGGCCTAATATGTGGCAGTTACTCATGCAAAGTATTTATCGTATAGCAAAAATTAATGCCAAATAGTAATTAATAACCATTTGTTTTCGGTACTACACAATGTTATCGCATACATTTTTTGTTGATATTGAGCACAGAAAATATTGGCAATAAATGTTGCTAAATCTGTAGAAACTAAATAGCTAATAAATCCACGTAGAAAATGTATTTTAATCTGAAATACTGATGGCATTTAGTTTATTTTTCAGTAAATGATAAAGGATTCTTCCATAGACTGTATTGAAAGGCAATTCAAAACCTACACAATTTAAAACTATATATATATTGTTAAAAGCCTAGTGTGTTCTTTGAGATTCACTGAACATGGAGAAAGTGAAAGAGACAATCACAACTTGACATTTTCTGTTAAACATTATTTGTAAAAATGTTTGGGCGAAAACCCCGTCAGCTTTGAACCTGATGTATTCGGAAGACTAATGTTGAGGAAAAGGAAATTCCCACAAAATGAGAAAAACAATCCAAAACAAATAACTTCCCCTAAAACAGAAAAGGTGATCTTTGATTGATCCAAAGCAGATGGGCGAATTAATGCTTTGAAAGAGATGGGAGACATATTGGGGAACAAGGAACTGAGTGTGCCTACAATATCAAATCAGTAGCAAAGAGGCTGTTGTCCATATTCTGTTAAGTCTAAAAGCGCCTTCAAATCCTGGCCACCACAACCTTTTAACTCTTCTTTAAATGCTGTTTTAACCAAGGAGAACTACAAACGATTTTAAAACGGTTAATTTGGTTTATAGATAATAATAATAATAATAATAATAATGGATTGAATTTATATAGTGCTTTTCTAGACACTCAAAGACACTTACAGTGAAGGGGGGACCTCACTAACCACCACCAGTGTGTAGCACCCACTTGGGTGATGCACGGCAGCCAATCGGTGCCAGAACGCTCACCACACACCAGCTTGAGGTGTAGTGAGGGAGTCAGCCAATTATACAGGAGGATGATTAGGGGGCCAGATTGAATGAGCCTGGTTGGGCCAGGACAGCCCGTCTCTGCTTTGAAAGTTACAATTGTTTTAATCACTTTCATCTGTATCAAAACCAAAGAGTGCAGAGCACTTATTGAGTGCTTGGTGTTCCTCTAGTTCCTTTGGGGTATTGTAGGAGGAGAGGCATCTGCTGCAGCGCCGCCTTGTGTTGCTTGCGGCAGCATCGGCGAGGGCCTGAGCCGCCGCCACCGCCGCTTGTTCTTCTTGCACACGCCTGGCCTTCCATGACAGAGTTTTGGTACTCTTCGCGGTCGCCGGAACTTCTCTCCTTTTGGGCATGTTAAGCTCGGTCTCCGTGAGGTAGGCGGAGGGCGGTAACCTGATTTGGGGAGCGCTGTGGAAGTGCGCCCGCGGACAACCGTCACATTTGGAGGCTCTGTCCTCCGTGATCTGTGGCGTGTCCAGGACCTGGGTCAGTTTGGTCACGCAAGCTTTGACATTCAGCGACTCCTCCAAGAAGAGTGGGTTTTCTAGAGCCATTAGGGTGGCGATGTGGGAAGTGGTTGGCTCCATTTGCGTTTCGTCTACCCTCACCTCGGATGCATGGCCGTTAAGAAGAGTTATGTTGTGGTCTAGGCCCTCGGAACGCTCATTTATCTTTGGTGATGTCCCGGACGTGCACAGCATGGCAGGCCTGCTGTCTGAGGGTTCTTTCGTTACTGTTTCAGCGGTTTCCCCATCTCTGAGCGGGAGACTGTCCAACGACTCCAGGTTTTGTGCTTTAGAATTTTCTTTCTGCTCTTTGCCACTCAGCCAGATCTCCTCAATCTTTACTCGCTGTTTCCAGGGCGCTTCAGAGTTCTGTGGGATTTGATTAACAGTACTAGCCGGGGCCTCCAACTCCTGCTTTAGCGGCGCGGGGACATAGTGTCTCCACTCGTGGTCGTAGAGGCCCTGGAGGTTTGGGAAGACTTGTTTGCATTCTGGGTTGTAGCACTGGGCTCTGAGCGGTTGGTGGGTCTTTACGTGCTCTTTAAGTTTCAGGGCGGTAACAAAGCGACCCTCGCAGTCCTGGTGGTAGCAGAAGTGGCAATTGGGCGCATCATGGAGCTGCATATGTTCCTTGTACTGCTGGAGGAAGTCCATCGGCCTGTTGCAGAAAGCGCACAATGAGCACAGGCTGTTACTTCAGATTAGAACATTCAAAAGCAGTCCAACAATGACTACCAGTTCAAATATAATAGAAACAACACACAATTACACTCTTTCCATGTTTTGCCAATATAAAGTGATGTATGCATACAAATCCATCACGTAGTTAGTAGATACATGAAAGTAGTAAGGGTTAATATTAATTAAAGGTTGTAATATTAAATGGAAGATGTATATGTTTAATCAACGCTCTAGAAAGAAAAAACATCTTTATATCTTTACCTTACGCAGATTGTGCATTTGCTCTTAGACCATAGAAACGTCTTCTCCAACACATTCTCTTCTTTCAAATGGTATTTGATGGCATGCTTCAGTAGGATGGCGTTCATCTTTAGAAATACTTTATTACAACGCTCCGAGGGGCACAGGTAATAAATAAAGTCACCAGCGCCACACCTTCCATCCACCGGATTCTCCTTCTCCATGCCTTCCCCCTTCTCCTCCAAGAAAGATGGATCTTTCACAATGACCAAGTCCTCCTCGATGACTACCTGTTCATCCTTGAATGGAGCCCCCTGCCATAGGTGACCAGTGGTGCTCTTATGAGTCTTTTGTCCAGGAAGACTCCTTTTAAGAAGACTGCGGAGGTTTCGGATGACGCTACCTTCTCTGGTGAGGACCACCTTAACGTCCGGCGGGTCGGGGGCGCTCGTGACCTTACGCATCTCGTCAATATGCTCCAGAATGTGTCTTTTGGCTATTCGGAACTGCTTGAACCGTCTGCTACAGAATATGCACAGTAGTTGCTTGCCCCGCAGGTGGGAGATTGCGTGTCTCATCACATTCAGGCCTTTGAAGTCCTTCACACAGAGCGTGCAGCAGTGCCTCAGGTGGCTGGATAACTCGGTGCGATGAAGCCGGTCTCTCCACGATAAATTGCTAGTAGCCTACAACAGGAGACAAACAAATACAAAGGGCGGAATGCTGTCAATCAACAATCCAATAGCAAACAGTGGGAAAAGAAAGACACGATTCAAACTATTCCCTAGAGAAGAATATGTACATGTGGGACTACATATGTGGATTGTTTCACCTTATGTATTTTTGTTTTGTTTTTTTAGGTTCCTTGTCATGAGATGGATTACATTAACATTTAGGGCATTTAGGCAGACGCTTTTATCCAAGTACATTTGTCATAAGTGAAACAATATATCGCTGTCGGTACAGATGTTCATAGAACCAAGTGCAAGTACTAACAATCGCTAGGCTAACCCATTTCCTGTATATAGCATTGTTAGCTAGCTACTACTGGATTAACAAATGTTCCATTGTATAGCTGATCACCATATGAATCATGTTACACGGATGTCATTCCAATATCTTGATGTAATTTGTTTTTTGCCGTAAAATCAACTTACCGGGGTATTTGAGTCCTCCTCTTCTGTTTGAACAGGGCTACCCTCCAGTTTTGTGTCACCATTTTGGGACCGAACCGTTGTGGATTCCAGTGGCTGTGGGTCCCAATCACCAGACACTTCTTCTTGGCGACAGTAGTTGTGGAACACTTGTATGAGAACGCTGGTGGACTCCGAAAGTGCGCTACCAAGAGTATTATCAGACTCGGTAGCTGGCACTCCACAGGCTTCCTCGGTAGGCTTAGGTTCCGCCTCCGTCTTGGGCTCAATGAGATGAATACAGTCATCCTTAGTCCCACGTTCATTTTCTTTAAGTGTGTGACTCTGGTCCAAGGTCACCTTCTCCGGTCCAATGCTTTCTCCGATTTCAGAATGTGGGTTACTTAAGAAAGGCTCCAACAACTCTCTTTCCAACATGGTCGTTTCCAATTCATCCTGCCTCTCATTCTGGAGCCACAGCTCGTTATCGGGGAAAGAAAGTTCAAGCTTTGGGAAAGGTTTCCGTCCACGTTTTCTGCCGTTTATTTTGACCGTTGTAAAATCTTTAAGCACTTGTCCCTGATCCAGCCTGGGAACACCCTGCAGCCATCTTCTCTTTCGACCTTTCCTTTTAAAGATCTGATTCTTCACACATCTTGAAAGGTATTCTCTCTGGCGCTCGGGCTTGACAGACTTGTGTTTTTCCAGCACCGTATGTTTGCGCCTGAGCGAGTATTTGCGAGGACCATCTGCCCGGTTCGACGCAATGTTGGATTTGAACTCTGGGTCATCGTCAACGTCTGCCTCGTCATCAGACCAGGACTGTTGTCTCAAACATATCCGCTTCCTTCTGCGTTTTTTCCTGTTTACTAGTAGAGTATTTTTGGACGGCTCAGGCTGACAGTCCATTAGTCCCCCGGACTCAAGTGTCGGTAGGCCAGGAGAGATTGAAGCAAAATCTAGGCTTGGGGTTGAGCTGTGAACCCAAAAGTCTGTCGTGTGTCCATCTGGTTTGGGTTCCGCGGGGTACTGTTCCTCGTCCACTTCCATCTCGCTGAGAACGGCCTCTTTCATGGCCTGGTCACTGATCAGCTCCAGACAATAAGTCCTGAGTGTCAACAGGTTCCAGAACTCGGGATCAAAACAAAGGCGCTCCTTTAGCACCTGGGGGGTAAAAAAAATATCCCCGTCAGCGTTGAGTTATAATTAGGTTATATGCAGGAATCATAGAAATGAATTTACTACCTATTACTACCTTTTTTACGACCTCCACAATATTTTTTACTACCAAAACGACATCAAGCAGCAGGGCGGGGGGTCTGCAAAGCACCTCTTACTACAGGTATAAATGTGACACTGCCACAATCCCTGTAGTCCTAGTGCTGCTGCTACTAGCACCGCAAAACAACGACATAGAGAGTAGAGGTCTGCACTCCCGCGGGACGCAACGCAAAGTAGTGCAGCGCGGAACCAAAAATGAAAGCTCATTGCGGGTGCGGGCGGGATGAAAGAGGTGCATTTGCGGGTGTGGGCGGGCGGGATGATACACTGCACTCCCGCAAATTAAATATGAGGGTAAAGTAAAATATACAAATTATCATGAAGCCCTCATCAATAAGCAAAACCTACTTTTACCTTTCATTTTTCATTTAGACGTGCTGGTACCGACCTGCAGAGTTTTTATTTTTTTAATATGTGAATGTTTCGTGTTTCAGTTACCGAGGCCTATTTAATGTTTTGTACGGTTGAAAACATGCAGGCTTACCAATACTGGTAGCCTAATGAATTATGTGTGCCCTCGTTTTTTCCCAAGCCAATGGACAGGGCTTTCCTGAGACAGAATGTGAACATCCATCCTTGCGGGCATTTGCGGGCGGGAGCGGGACTAAAAATGACGAATCACTGTACAAGGCGGGAGCGGGAGTGAATATTGTGTCCCGCGCAGACCTCTAATAGAGAGCTGCTCCCCCTTCGCATGAAGCCGCTGCAGGTGAATGCTCGAAGCGTTGTGTGATTTAATCGCTTTAATGCCGCTCCATGTCACATTGAAAAATGTACTACCAAGTCAAATTGCGTTTGTTACCTTTTACTACCTTCCAAAGGCCTTCATTTTTAATTGTATGTTTTACTACCTTTTACTATCGCGCAGACACCCTGATAATACACACACAAGCCCACCAAACCGCTGTGGCCTTCCTTGGTGCTCACCCAAACCAAACATCTGCCCCAATTGTGAATTATTTATGATAAAAAAACAGGCCATTTTTATATCCTGTAATAATTCAGATACTTTCCCAGCCTCAATCCCTCACCAACCTGGAGGATGTAAAAGCGAATGTTGGTGGGGACAGGGTTGTTGTGCAGGTGGTGCTCCTGCTCTGGTTGCGTGTAGAGTAGGCACACTGTCTTGTAGGCCTCCAGGCTGCGCTCCTGGCAGAAGACCAGCAGCGCGCAAGCTTGACACACTTCCAGGTCATAGGGCAGGAGGAAGGCTATGGTCTTGCACAGCAAGGAGTGGATCTCTGGATGGGCTTGCAAATCACACATCTGCACGCCCCTGGCACAAACCTCCACGCAGAACTGTTCCCCTTCACTGCCCAGCTGCACACACACACACACACACACACACACACACACACACACACACACACACACACACACACACACACACACACACACACACACACACACACACACACACACACACACACACACACACACACACACACATATGTCAGTAAGAAATAGTAAACTAACGATTTGTCAATGAATGGTTCAATGGAGAGGAATTGTATGCAAGTGTACCTCAGCATGGACTACTTTGATGAAGGGGAATATTGCTCTTATGTTGGTAGCAGTCGACACCAAGTGATGGCACTCCGCCAGGAACCCCTGTCCAGACGGATGGGCTCGGAGAAACAGCCTGCTCCATAAAAAGACTAGGTCCCTATAGAGGAGGTCATGGGAATATAGATTACACTCTTGACATACAATATGAAATAACATTCTGTAAAGTCTAGATTTGAAATCCAATTCAGCTTACACAAGTATTGCATGGGTTTCCACAGCAAAAGCCTACTCACCAGATGTAGTACATGTCCCCATTTTGCAGCTGCTGATTTAGAAAGGCCTTGCAGAGGGACAACAGAAGCTCATCCTCCTCGACGCTCTCCGTGTTGCAGATGATCTCCACCGCATCACGGCCATCTATCTCTGCCATCTATGTTTGGGAAATACATAGAACAAAAATCCGACCAGGTTAGCCATTTTCTATTCAGCGCTCGTGCTGGAAATGACAGCAGCGTAACACAAGACTATTCCAGCTATTAGTGCTCTGCTTCTGCAAAATCCTCAAACTTATGTTTAATGTCCAGCTCAACCTATGATACATTCATTAAACTCTCCACAATTCTTAGGTTGCATGATTGTTGTCCCTTTGTAACAACAAAAGTGACCTAGAAAAATCCAAAAGTAGCCTCACACAAAAGCAAAATAAATCCATTAAGAAAAACTTAAACCGTATTATTTCCAGAAACTGCAAAATGTAAAGTGTATATTATTTTATACCAATTCTATTTTTGAATGTAAATCAAATGTAGGTTTCATCTTCATTGAATTGGTCACCTCCCTTTTCAACCTTACCTCCTTGTGCATGTGTTCATGTAGCGAGGCCTTGTAGAGGCAGGTGAGGTAGGCCTGGTGGAAGTACAGGTGTTTGCTAGCCTTGCTGTTCTCCATGCAGCTTTTGGCCAGGGCCATGGCCTCCTGCAAACGCTCACACGCCTGCAAGTAGCGCACACGTAATTCCAGGAACAGAGGGACCTCCAAGCTGAAGTACTCCTCAACTGGTAACAGAGAGTTATGATATTCAGTTAACACTTGAAGGGAAAGCTTGTCCGTTTAGGCTTAATTAATTTTAAATGAAGACACACAACAACCAATCACGTTTTGTAGCCACAGGTGACCAACTCACAAAGAAGCCCTGCAAACAACGATGGCAGAAAACATAGAGAAAGGGACTTTTTGATGTGAACAGCATACCATCGGCTTGTTGAACAGAAGCCTCTTGCAGAATATCCTGAAGCACTAGACTTTCCCAGGGTCCCCCAACTTTGATGACCTGCTTCACTTGTTGCATGTAGGTGTTGTTATGTCGCAACAACCGTGAATGGCATGCCTGCCAAGTAGATAAGAACAGACTTGTTGATAAGGTGTTTATTACCAACGTGAATCACCCAATGTAAGCTAGGGGAATTCCAATACTAGTTAGTATTTTCCATGTATTTCTCACCTGAAAGGAATCGATGATGTCTTTTAAAGGGTATTCCGAAAACTCTTCTTTGCTGAAGAAAAGCATTAGCTCAAAAAAGCTCCTGCAAGAAACGGAAATACCCAGTTAAAAAGTGTCAGAAAAACAACCCATGGATGAAATCATCGAAACATCAAAATCACTCAAAATTGTAATGAGTGAGAACCAGAAATGTTGGATACCTGCATTTCTACCCTTTTGGAATTTGCAGTGTGACTCACAATCACAAACTAAAACACCTTATCACATCTAATTACTTACACGGCCAGGCTGCTCAGGGTGTAATGGATGTGCTGACATTCGGCTGGAAAAACAGCGGCTGCAGTCGTGAAACTGCAGAGCGCAGACCGTAGTACTTTCAGTTGTGGAAGAGGTACCTGCCATCTTCCGGTATGCTCTTCCACCAACTTTGTGTAAGAAAATACAAAAAAGCCACTAAATAAACGAGTCTCAAGGAAGTTTTCGTTGTCTGTATTGAAAAATGCATTTGCAAAACATTCTAGAAATGTGTTTAATGATTTTGTTGACGTTTTGGTATTTAGCATTATCCGGGAAATATAGCATCCTGTAGAAATTTTTTCGATCACAATCGCGTAATATACTCATATAAAGTATATCTGCCTGGTTATTACGCATTATAACACAATCCCCCACCAAAGTCCTGCGGATTATTGATTACAATAACTGAAGCTAGCAATAACATGCTAAACATACTCACCCAGCATACCAAACGGTAGCACGTTTAAAGAAGAAATAAAGTGGTATATTATGAGAATGTCAGATTTACATATCCCCATATGAGAAGAACTACAGTAATATATGTGGTTCCTCTTCAAAAAAGTGCTTTGTGTTGCATCTAACCGTCACTAGACAGCTTATATTGAGGCTAGTTTGATAGCAAGCATTGAATCCAAATTGTGATTGCAGGGAACAAGAACCAAAGATATGTTTTCCAAATAACATTTCGTATCATAACATACCTTACAAAATTCACCGCAATATTCTTTGCTTTTCGGAGCAGATTTCCCACTGCAGTGTCTCACAAACAAATTCTCCAGAGCCAACTCTAGCCTTTCGCTTTCTATGTCCGCCATACTTCTTACACTAACCAGCGCTGCGCATAGTCAATGTTGCCAGGTCTGGCAGTGGCTATCCTTTCCTTGGGTGCAATGTCCCAACCTGGCAACCTGTGCATGGAACGATTACCTACAAAGGCCATAAAGTCAAATTGCTTTATTTTTCTTTTAGCGATTATTCTGTCATTTGATCTGTCAGCATTGTGTCGTATATTATACTATGTAGGCCTTGGGAATGCATGTATATTTGCTTCATGTTTGTAGTAGACTACACGGAAATGGAATGTGCCTATCAATAATATCTGCCACATTACGTCGATTGAACCAATTCGTTTGAATGGGGGTGATGCATCAAGCAGAAAGACATACTACTGCAAGAAAGCAATAGTCCCTATGTTGCAGGGTTGCATTGAACCCTGCAACATATAATCCAATTTCCTTCAGACATCTCTAACCAGGTGATATTATATGATTTAAAATAATTATATAATCTAATTTAGAATGTAGAGTTGTTTTACATCGCAGACCTAGCTTTAGGTTTGACTGGAGATACAACTGAAACACTTGGCGATTTTTTCTAAGACATCAATTCGAAAACTTGTGCCCTAAATGTAATTGTAACTTTGCGACAGTAAGCCACCATACCATACCATATTTGCTGCGGTTCATTAGTAGTTCCACTTCCCCTCATTCACCTCCCCTGAACCCACAGCATCCGTCACGTGGAGGCCACTTGGAGAGCATAGAATATGGGCGGGAGATTGAAATAGAATCCACCTGCCTCACACCCACTATCATGGATCAACCGCCAGGTGTAGACTTAAAGGTACGGCCACACCAAACGCGTCACCTGCGTACCACGCGTATAAAATCGGCAATTTTTCCATAGGGAAGCATTGGTGTACGCGCGTATGAGGTGCGTACACGCGTATCATGCGTACCAAGCAACATTTTACTCGCTGTAGGGGCGTATGAGGCGCGTACATATACGCGCGTATATATACGCGCGCACATATACGCGCGCACATATACGCGCGCACATATACGCGCGTACATATACGCGCGTACATGTACGCGAGGAGTTCAAAAAATTGAACTTTTTACACTCATACGCGCCGCAATAGCCAATCAGCGTTGAGCTTGACCCGACGTCACTGGCAGAGAGTAGTGAGTTTGGACAGAAGCATACGGCCGACATCTTTCTTTATTCTGTGTGGAAATAGTAACATAGTTACGCCATTAAATGCTTTTATGGAAACATTTTTAGCGAGAAATGTGCATTTTACTTTCATAATGTTCGCTCGGTGAATGTGAAGGATGTTTGGTTTGATAGTTATGACGAAGAGGGAACGCTCCGTTCACTTGCATGGACAGAGTCTCTGGTTACTAAGCAACCTCAACGTCTTGGCGGACTATATATCTGCTGATCAACACTACGAATGCTGGAAACACACCAGACACACCATGTGAAGTTATTTAACCCGATTATTGTTATTTATATCCGAGATTATTTAATCTAACCCGATCTAAACTCTATCACCCAAACACGGCGACGTTTGGGTTTCCTACCTCGGACTCCAGAGCAGCCATGTCCATGGCAGCCACGGCGGCAACTTTCTTTATTCTGAGTGGAAATAGTAACATAGTTACGCCATTAAATGCGTTTATGGAAACATTTCTAGCGAGAAATGTGCATTTTACTCTCATAATGTTCGCTCGGTGAATGTGAAGGATGTTTGGTTTGATAGTTATGACGAACGCTCCGTTCACTTGCATGGACAGAGTCTCTGATTGCTAAGCAACCTCAACGTCTTGGCGGACTATTTCTCTGCTGATCAACACTACGAATGCTGGAAACACACCAGACACACCATGTGAAGTTATTTAACCCGATTATTGTTATTTATATCCGAGATTATTTAATCTAACCCGATCTAAACTCTATCACCCAAACACGGCGACGTTTGGGTTTCCTACCTCGGACTCCAGAGCAGCCATGTCCATGGCAGCCACGGCCGGCAACTTTCTTTATTCTGAGTGGAAATAGTAACATAGTTACGCCATTAAATGCGTTTATGGAAACATTTCTAGCGAGAAATGTGCATTTTACTCTCATAATGTTCGCTCGGTGAATGTGAAGGATGTTTGGTTTGATAGTTATGACGAAGAGTGAACGCTCCGTTCACTTGCATGGACAGAGTCTCTGATTGCTAAGCAACCTCAACGTCTTGGCGGACTATTTCTCTGCTGATCAACACTACGAATGCTGGAAACACACCAGACACACCATGTGAAGTTATTTAACCCGATTATTGTTATTTATATCCGAGATTATTTAATCTAACCCGATCCAAGCTCTATCATCCATCCAAACACGGCGGCGTTTGGGTTTCCTTCCTCGGACTCCTTAATCCTCTGACTCCTTAAATGGTCAGATACGCGCGTATGCGTACGCGCGTATCTGACCATTTTTGACACAAAATGGTCAAGCAACATTTTCGCTGCGTTACGCACGTACATGGTACGCGAGGTACGCGCTTGGTCGCGCTATACTGCTTAAATATATGTACATATAGCGCATACTTACACTTTTTCGACAACATGATTTTGACTTCGAATATTGATTGAAATAAGGTTACCTTGCCCACTGTATATATCTTCTTCTTCGGTGGTAAGCAACCAAATATTTACGTACTGCCGCCAATTATTTTCGTGCACCAAATGCATATCCACATTTAAGGTACGGCCACACCAAACGCGTCACCTGCGTACCACGCGTATAAAATCGGCAATTTTTCCATAGGGAAGCATTGGTGTACGCGCGTATGAGGTGCGTACAGCGTATCATGCGTACCAAGCAACATTTTACTCGCTGTAGGGGCGTATGAGGCGCGTACATATACGCGCGTGTATATACGCGCGCACATATACGCGCGTACATATACGCGCGTACATGTACGCGAGGAGTTCAAAAAATTGAACTTTTTATGCTCATACGCGCCGCAATAGCCAATCAGCGTTGAGCTTGACCCGACGTCACTGGCAGAGAGTAGTGAGCTTGGACAGAAGCATACGGCCGACATCTTTCTTTATTCTGTGTGGAAATAGTAACATAGTTACGCCATTAAATGCTTTTATGGAAACATTTTTAGCGAGAAATGTGCATTTTACTTTCATAATCTTCGCTCGGTGAATGTGAAGGATGTTTGGTTTGATAGTTATGACGAAGAGGGAACGCTCCGTTCACTTGCATGGACAGAGTCTCTGGTTACTAAAGCAACCTCAACGTCTTGGCGGACTATATATCTGCTGATCAACACTACGAATGCTGGAAACACACCAGACACACCATGTGAAGTTATTTAACCCGATTATTGTTATTTATATCCGAGATTACTTAATCTAACCCGATCTAAACTCTATCACCCAAACACGGCGACGTTTGGGTTTCCTACCTCGGACTCCAGAGCAGCCATGTCCATGGCAGCCACGGCCGGCAACTTTCTTTATTCTGAGTGGAAATAGTAACATAGTTACGCCATTAAATGCGTTTATGGAAACATTTCTAGCGAGAAATGTGCATTTTACTCTCATAATGTTCGCTCGGTGAATGTGAAGGATGTTTGGTTTGATAGTTATGACGAAGAGTGAACGCTCCGTTCACTTGCATGGACAGAGTCTCTGATTGCTAAGCAACCTCAACGTCTTGGCGGACTATTTCTCTGCTGATCAACACTACGAATGCTGGAAACACACCAGACACACCATGTGAAGTTATTTAACCCGATTATTGTTATTTATATCCGAGATTATTTAATCTAACCCGATCCAAGCTCTATCATCCATCCAAACACGGCGGCGTTTGGGTTTCCTTCCTCGGACTCCTTAATCCTCGGACTCCTTAAATGGTCAGATACGCGCGTATCTGACCATTTTTGACACAAAATGGTCAAGCAACATTTTCGCTGCGTTACGCACGTACATGGTACGCGAGGTACGCGCCCTGAGGCGACCACTGAATTCTTCAGGCAAATGAAATACTGAACATGATGGTGACCTTGGGTGTCTTGAAAGGCGCCTCTAAATGAAATGTATTATTTATTATTATTAACAGTTATGATGCCAAGGGGATTCACCAGAGGTTAAGTAAACGAAGGGCATGTCAAACAACTGATGAAACGCAGCCTCCTTTACCGCTTGTTCCCTTGCTGCAGTGAGTCGGGTTTAGTGGCATCTAGCGGTCAGGGTGTAGCATGGGGGTGTAGTTGCAATCTACTGAATACCGCACAATCCCTCCGCCACTCCAAACGACGTAGGATAAGCTACGGTGGTCTGTGGTGCCAGTAGGTGTATTCCAAAGTGATCATGTCTACGACAGCATTGAGTGGCCAAGTCCAGTGATTAGGCCCTTTGACAGTTCTATTAATTGTATTAAGTTATTTAGTAAATAAAACTACATTAAAGGTACCTAGTGCAACTTTATGTAAACATTCAATGAAAAATAAACATTAAATTTCTAGTCTTTTTTACACGTAGTAAGTTTCAATAACTCCATACCATTACATATCGACATTCAAGGAGCAAAGATGAGACGTCGTTGTGTGGTGAGAACTGATAGAAAATCGTAAACAACAACAATCGCCGGTGGGGAGAAGCCATTTTTCCATTGACTGGAAGCCTGCTTTATTTATTGTAGTTTACAAAAAATAAAGAAAATGGCGGCATTGTTGTTATCGATTTTGTATCAGTTCTCACCACACAACGACGTCTCATCTTTGCTGCTTAAATGTCGGTATGTAATGGTATGGAGTTATTGAAATTTACTACGTGTAAAAAAAACTAGAAATTGAATGTTTATTTTTAAGCCTCGAAAGTTGCACTGGGTGCCTTTAAAGGCAGACACGGTAATAAATTATAGTCCTATACGTCATCCTCTCTCGAGCAGTTTGTGTTCCATTCAAGGCTATCTTAGAAACATTGCCGTTTCACATGGCGCGCTCCGGGATAGGGGACCCGCTGCAGGGCTAATGGACCATTCAAAGGTAACGAAACAAAATTCTTGGTTGCATGGGATAATACACTTATTAAAACACTTCTGTTGAGTCTGATCAACTAGCCACCACTCAATTTTACAATCCCACCCCACCTTTAAGAAATGTATTCTGAAGGCCCGAGGAGACCATCAACTGTCTACAGTAGTTTTGTAGAGACAAGGGGTTACCAAACCGTTTCTTGCCGTGGCCCATCTGTGGAACTACTTTTGGCCCAGGAATCTGCAATACATTGTCTTTATGTCATTACGTAATTTGTTCAATGCAATATACTCTCCCTTTCAGTCTTCAAACATGCAAACTAAATTGACATTGTGGCCATCACTTACTGTAACCAACTTGGTCCCTTGTGTGTGTGTGTGTGTGTGTGTGTGTGTGTGTGTGTGTGTGTGTGTGTGTGTGTGTGTGTGTGTGTGTGTGTGTGTGTGTGTGTGTGTGTGTGTGTGTGTGTGTGTGTGTCCAGAAATTTCTGAGCAATGAAGAGAGAAAAAATCAGAATGAAGCTTGATTGGACATATGTACATACCATGGCACTTTAATACAAATAATCTTCAAACTACAGTAAAGGAGGCACTCGCTTAATCACACATATATGAAAGTACTTATATTCATGATTTTCCATTTACCATAATTTGAAAACAATATATTTTGTAGCCAGAGTGTGGCGCCACAATGCAATGTTTTAAATTAACATTATTCAACGTAATGTATGTATACATTGTGTATACATCATCTTATGATGACATGTTATGATTTGGTTAAGTCACAACCATTCATTTCAATAGTATACCTCCTTAAAGTACTCATTGGGTGTTGCTTTTTGGCCTGGTATGTTCTAAAATACTTTGTATTTCAATATGCCTAACATGGTCCAATATATCTTTAATAAATTAATAAATTAATTTAAATACTTTCTTTCAACTCAGGACATAAGATGCAGAGTGATATATTGCGGTCTGGAATTCACCCTGTATGGCTCCAGCTTACTCGCTCATGTGTCTATTGCACATGAGCAATAGACACTGTATGGGATATATAGTTCTATTTCAAGAACCTTGAGTGCGAGTTGTGTAATGAATATGTCCACCAGTGTTTGGTTCACATTCATTAATCTCAGGGGCCGGTGAAAACCAAAGTGCCTTTAGGGGATATAGCAGTATAGAAAGTATGCAGGTAATGCAATCTACACAATTGCTGTTATCACTCTCTGAACTCGCTGCATCAAAAACAAAAGTATTTCATCCATATCCATATATTATGCCATCTTCAGACCTGTACAAAAACTTTTTCACTCACTCTAAAAAAAAGAATTGTATACTTTTTCCATGATAAACACTGTTCAATGAAAGACTACTTTTAAGAGGAATTTAAATGACTGCATACGTGTAGGATTTAAGTATTGCAGAATGTCCCAACAAGATCATATGTATTTCAATCATAATGTATTTCAAAGTTGCTCACTCACTAGTCTCGCAAAGCCAGACCAAACTACAGCAAGTAGAATACTCACTCACTAACAAAGCTGAATAAATGTTAAAAAATATATTAGTTATGTACTATAACCTCCCCTAACCATTATGAACATGATAACAGGCGTAAAGATTGGCAATTTGAAAACCTTGAGATGAGGTTCGTTCATTTTGCCTCGATCCCCTAAAATTGGTTGCTAATGGTCATTTTTGCCAATTATCTGGCTTGACAATGTCTCATCCCACTTGAATCAAATTAAATTCTCCTAGGATCGATGTCAGAACAGACTTCAATTAACGTTGAGGAGATCTTTAAGTGTCTATTAATACAAAGTCTGGATTTCTATCTGTAATTATGTCTCTGCAGAGCTCAACCGCCAAGCTCCCGCTATTTGCAATGACCGACCAAATGTGTGTCAGGAAGAACCGGGCACCGATCATTTAATCTTTGAAAAGTGACACATCTTGACAGTATCTCATCCATCATTATTTTCACCAGAATACTCTCTACGAGCTAATTGTGCACTTATGTATGTTTGCATACAGTCCATCAGTCCATCAGTAATGATTGCATCTAACCAGTCTTTGAAAAGCTTTTTTAAAGTCCTCATTAAAGATAGTGTAGATAAGCGGGTTGATAAGAGAATTCAGGTAGCCCAACCACGTCAGAAAGTCAGCCAGTTCCATTGAGATACTGCAAGACGCGCAGGTGTTGACAATCACCTCTTTGACAAAGAAGGGAAGCCAGCAGATGACAAACGCGCCCAAAATCATGCCGAGCGTGGACGCCGCCTTGCGCTCTCGCGTGCCCGAGATCCGAGGACCCTGACCGAACGCTCCCCGTCGAGACTCGCTGCGGTACGATTCGCTGCGGCATGACTCGCTCCGACGCGACTTCCTCCGGCAGGCCCGGGCGGCGACGCGCGTGCGGTCACGCTCGCGGTCCTCGGTCGACGGGTCGGAGAAAGACTTGTCCTGGGGCACCACGGGGCTCTGGGGCAACGGGCTGCCGTCGCCGGCGGGATACGAGGAGGGCATGGTGCTCCCGTTGGTCATGCAGGAGTACCGACTGGCGCGGCTGGCCTCCCGGCGCATGTACAGCGTCTGGGCGGCGCGGTAGATCTTGTAGTACAGGATGAGTATGAGCAGCAGGGGTATGTAGAACGCCCCCAACGTGGAGTACAGGGTGAAGGCAATGTGGTCGTAGGTGATGATGCACTGGTCATCCTGCTCTGCGTCGCCACTGTAGTGCCGCCAAAGCAAGGGGGGCAGGGAGATCAGGATGGACAGCCCCCACACCACGGCCACCATCACCGCCGCCCTGGCTCCGGTTCGCTTGCGAGCATACTCCACGGCGTCCGTGATGGCCCTGTATCGGTCGATGGCGATGGCGGCCAAATGGAGGATGGAGCAGGTGCAGCAGGTGATGTCCACACTCAGGTAGATGGTGCACACAATCTGGCCCATGACCCAGATCTCCTTTTGGATGTAGATGATGCTGAAGGGCATGACCAGCACGGCCACCAGGAGATCCGTGGAGGCCAGGGAGCAGATGAGGTAGTTGGCCGGGTGGTGCAGCTTGCGGGTCACTATGACGGTGGTGATGACCAGGCAGTTGATGACCGTGGTTACAACGGCAAGCACAGACAGCGTCAAGGTAAGCATGATCTTTTTAGGAGGTGTTCCAGCAGTGTCCAGGGAGTCATCGCTGACACAGCTGTTTGAGGCCAGCGCCCCTAATGTGCAGTTGGGGAGGTCCATCCTGCTGGGGGAAGGGGTAAAGGGACAGCATGGATTAGATGGTAAATAGACTCAAGTGTATTTTCTTTTTGCATTCATCAAAACGAGCTTTCCACATTCCGTTCCACAAGACGTGAAAAGAGACTGGTTCTGAGATTAAATGTGGTAGAAAAGGGCTGTATTCAACGTTTAAAACACAGAATGGCTTATCCAAACAGGTTGTTAACCCTTTTACCAAAAGAAATATATGTACTTTAATTGAATTTTGTATGGAAGATAACTTGGCATTCCTGGGCAGTACCTCTTAAGGCTTTGCAGTTTCCCCAGCCTGTGGTGGATTCAGCACATCACAGGCTCTCAGCTCCCCTGGCTCCAGTATGCACTCTCTACAAGCTCTGCCATCACATGAACCCGCTGTCACTCTTCCAGGCCCAAGAGCTGCAAAACAGAGAGAGTGTCGGAGAAAGAGAGGCAGAGGTTGAGGGATAACATCTGAAGGATGCTCCAAGACACAAAGGGAGGGAAGTTCGTTTTTTTCTGCTTGCAGACCTATGCAAGAGGTCAGATGATGCTATTTATTTTTTGGGATCTTTTAGAAATGCAACAAAGATGGAGACATGGGCCACGACGAGGACACAACTTGAATCCTATCCAACAAATGTGTGTTCATGTATTGGCCACATTGCGTATAGAGACAAGAATTCATTAGATTGCTTAGAATGCGTATCGTTAAGTATAGTGATGAGATTTCGATTTTAAGAGACGCTTAATTGAATTTTCTTTTGTTCATTAACATCTCAATCAAATAGATTTCAAATGCCTCTTTTGTTCATCGTTGTTTGGTTTTTTTCAGGGTAACTAAAGGTAGCGATTTGTTTGTTGGCCTGAGGGCTGCAGTCAATTATGAGTGGGCATTCCTGCCCACTCTTTTGGGTACATCTCAGTCCTAGGCGTGACCGTCGTTGTTGATCTCCACATTCCTTACCTTCTATTATTGCTCAGCAGTCTTAAGACATGAGTGGGAACAGTTGCTATAGAAACACTAAAAGTTATCTAATGCAGTGATGGAAGAGAGAAGCAAATTCTGTTGCTGCCATGTTTTGAGTGAGCTCGCCAGGTTAAGTAAGGGGTAGGATGGGGGTGGCAGATGTTAGGCAGGTGGTAATGTGAAATGGCCATTGAATAGAACAACAAGCATGGATGTGTTTTCATTTTTTTTTTACCATTGTCGTTGCCAACGTCTAATCAAAAGCGTAGTGTTAAAGTTGAGACAAAGATGAGGATCTAAAACCTAATTTGTATTACAAAGTGTGAGTACTAAAAACAAACATTTTTTTACAGAGTTCAATTTAACCTACCACATACCCACCCACTATTTTAATTAGGCCTGTGTTTATTCACTTGCCTCATAAACATTGGCTGAAGGTCGCCCTGGGGATTTGCAACAATGTGGCTTTCTTTGGACAAAGACACCCACTTATACAAAACAATCCGTAAATTATCACATGTATGTTTTTTCTTTCATAGATTTGTCTTAACAATGCAATATGTTTCCAAGAAAATAATATACTCTGTTAACTGTCACCATGGCTGCCATGGTGATATGCACCATTTAATTTAAGAGGGATACAAAACGGGAACTCACACGAATATCTTAGCTGAAACAAAACAAAAGTAGTGTATCTAAACATAATCCCAGGGTATTCAATCATGTAACTTTAATATAAAAAAACATGGATAGACACTGAACAAAAACTCTATTCCCTATGAGCTCTTAAGTAGGCCTATTCAACAAGTAAGATTGGAGCTTCTTTAGACTCTTAGTTTGAACATGTTATTGAACATGCACTGTGACTGAACATATGATGGACTAATGCACAATTCAGGTTTGAATTGGACTTGTCTGTTTACTAGTGTGCACAGATAAATACAGGCATTGCTAAACGTATTAAACAAATTGTATCAGCCTAGACTTTAATTAAGGCAAATGCATTTGAAACCAAAGGGTTAGATCCTCTTTTGTTACTGACACTGTCGGGTGCATGAATGCGTCCTCATTGCAAAATATGTTTTAATGCTGCCTAATCTATTCAAAGCCAGTCAATGTTCCAAGCCTCGAGCTTGAGTCCCATAGAGTCTCCCCAGGAGGCCAATGTGATAAGAGCTGCCACTCTTGAAATGGCAGTATAACACAGATCAAGTCAACACAGAACTGAGGGTGAACCTGGCTTTAATACTCAATAAGCACTAATCTGTTGGACTACCCCTGTGCAAATGCAGAATAATTATGAAAAACATAAACAAACTTCTGATTGAATGGATCAGTGGGAGACACATAGCATTGATTGTATTCCTAGGCTGTTCATATTTGTTTGTTGCTTAACGTGGCATTACAAACAGCTGATTTAGAACACTGTGGGCTGCCTAGATCCATATTAGCCTGCGTAAAATACTTTACCAATGTGCTGTTGGAACAACTTATCAATTAATTCATTATTCAATGAGTTCTATCACCATTTAACTACATGGCACATAACACTTATGTTAAATATCTTACCAACTTTGCTGTAGAATTACCAACATTCATGCTGCATCATTATCTTTCAAACCATATTTTCAAAAAAGAAATTGTGCTTAAAATGTTTGCCTGAAATGCTACTATATTATTATTTCTGTCAATTATGGCACCCATTGCAATCCTAACCATCCCCTGAAGGAAGGATCCCGCTTCTCTGCGTTCCCTCTCTAGGTTTTTTCCTTGATAAATCAGGGAGATTAGCTTGCTCTTTGGGAAGATAGCGTTATGGCCTGTAAAGCACTTTGAGACACTCACACTGTGATTACAGGCAATAATAACAATAATACATTTAATTTAGAGGCGCCTTTCAAGTCCCCCAAGGTCATCTGACAAAGTATGAGTATAAAATCTTAGAAAAAAACAACAAGACATTGTCATAAAAACAAGTGAAGTGCATAGTGTCCAGCTAAAGGTGCATGCCAGAGTTTTGAATTGAGTTAAACGCTACGAAAATACTATTGACTTCACTATTGACCATCACACAAGGATGGAAGTTGAAAGGGAACAAAAAAAAAAATAGATTTTCCATTTGTAGATAAGTGTATGCCGGACGTTTTTCACCAGAACTCTTTGTACGATAACGGGGGAGTTACAGTCATGATGTTGTGTCATAGGCATGACACAACGATTGAATATACTGGCAGTCACATTAAAATAGATTGAGAGACATTTCTGCATCATTTTTATGCGGAACAAACCAAGGGAAGACAAAAACTATTAACACATACTAGGCAAACAGTTATATTGAAACACAATGCTGTTGCAATATTCTTGTATACTTCCTCAGACCATGGGAGTAAGCCAGTAAATGACACATGCTTATCTTATCTATCTTCTGTATGATCTATACCTTTAATTTATCATCTTCCCTAATTATTAAAGTCATAAGTATCATCTCACAAATCCAAAACATCTCTTCCTATCAAGTTCACTTCTTCCGATAATGCCTTTAACTGTAACTTTAAGTCAAATTAAAAGCTATATATTTTTTTTCTCTATCATAAAAAAAGTCAATCGTTGCATTCATCATGAACAGGCGTATTGTTCTCCAATATAATGAATTGGTCAGTATTCATGAAATAGTGGTATAGCCATGTCAAACTATCCCCTTCTACCTACTTTCTGTAGAAGACAGAACCAAAACAGCTTGTGCTATAATTATATTCTGATTGTGCAATCAGCTAGGACAAAATATTCATAACAACAACTTTTGTTTTTATTTCTTCTTGTGCACTAGAATGTGCTGAAGCACAAACCAAGGAAACCACAACATGAAAGCAGCAACCACAGAAAGCATCCGAAGATGCTGCAACTGGTGTTGGAGTTAATTTCCACGTTTCCATTTCACTAGATAGTTGGGCTTTAAAAAAAACCTTGTTTCACATATTTTATTGTGAACTACCTTTCAAGCTCAGAGATAACCCTACCAACGATTGTTTCATGTTCCATGGGACAGACGAATGTCGGCCCTGGACAACAGAGGGCTCAGTCTCAGGCAGCAATAAAAGAAAAGCTTTGGACTTTGAAGGCAGAAGCTCAACGAGAGTCTTTATAGTGCATTTACAGCGATACAGCTTGGATTACTTTGAGGGAGGAAAAGGATGTAGACCTAACAAGGGTTGGATCCAATGTATTCAACATTAATAAATAAAAGTGATATCATAAATATTCCAGACTCCCTCTAAGATAGGCAGACTCTTCATCATGGGGATATGATACAAAAGTAACATGTATATTTTACCATGGTATTCAATATATGTAATCGTATATATTTTCATGACGAAAGACATGAACTAAATTAGTTGTTGGAAGCATGAAATTAAAGTATTTTGTTTGACTATATTGACTATTTCATTCTATTATTTACTATTTACTATTAATTTTGTGTTTCGTACTATTGGTTTTGTAGTTTATGTCTCATCTGCATGAGACAATTTCACTCCCTGCTCATTTCTGACCAATTGGGGCATCACTTCCTTGATTGGTTTGGGGAATCGAAGTAAACTTGTTTACTTTCAAAATCTTGCTCTCTTCTCAAATTTCCCCTACAGCGCCCTTCAGTATGATGATTTTTGAATTGAGATTTTATGGCCAATATTTTGCTGCATCAGTCTCTCTCCTGGAGCTAAATACAGAAAGAGACGGAAGACAGACCGGGAAGGATCCAAGATGGGGTATTTATTTAGGGGGAGGTAGGGTGGATGAGCAGGTAAAATATTAGCACTATTCATATTCTGTTTGGGTGCAACACATAAACCTAGAGAAATAGCTGCAGAAAATGCACACATGCCATCTCTAGTGCATCTGCAACCCTCCCACACACAGAAGAGTGAAAGACCAGTTGAGTAGAAAATTATTCTCGAATCCTGATACAATGTAGCATGATTTATCAGAGGGCGTAGTAAATACCGTAGGATGAGTAACAAAGTGAGAAAGAAATCTATTTTGAACATGCTTGAAAATGTGATTCACTTGAGTAGGTCTTGAACATATAAACAATATATGTTGACAGCACTGACCTTGCCCTCTTCACATTTGAAAGGTTTCAAGCCCATGACATTGATAGGAACACTCTGGAAATAGACGTGGGTTTCTTTGTTGAGGTGGCGGTACACACAGGAAATTAAAAACCTCTAATGGCAACTCCGTCCTTCTTTCTTTCTGCCGTTTGTAGTGAAAGTTAATGAAATCTCCATTCAAAGCTGCCAGACCTTTTTCAACAATAAAGAAATATATGAAACACATAGTTGGGGGGGGGGGCAAGTTTTTTGTTTTTATATATATATTATTTTTTTATTACATAGTCTGACTAACACATTGATTCAACACTAATGCCACACTAGTACACAAAGTCTTTTTGATGTTTTTATCAATAACGGCTTTGTGTCCAACATATTAAATGAATCAAACACAAATCACAATCTAGTTATATATTGGTTACGGCTCAGAAATTGGGACTATCGCACATTCATTCAACATTCACATGGATAAAATGCACCCTTTGGCTGAGCAAACAACAGTGTAACTGGGGATCCAAATATAGTCGATGGAGCTCCATGTGTGCCACACGGTCGACCTTAGCCAAACTAAAACAAATGCCAAAGATGAGCTCAGCTGCTGTCCCACCTCCCAAATCTCTCTGAAGAAAGATTGTTCTTCGCTTGAGGCAGAGCGTAGTTAACCAAGCCAGGGTCTAACACCGCCTGACCAATGGTTTCCTCTTTGGAGACACTCTCGTTTTGGGAGTAATCTAGCCCTTTAAGATGAAACATCAACCCCCAGAAGGCTTTAGAATGCTGCAACCCGCCCGACACAACCCCTGAAATTAATAATTTGAATAACCGAAAACTGTTCCTTCCGTCTCTTCCTCGGGTGCCTCCTCTTCTGTTATTGTTATTTGGTTGTCACGGATATTATGAGACACACACAGACTCACTCTTTAATGTACTCCATAAAGAACATATGAATAACTATCCTATATTTGCATAATTTCTGTTGGGCTGTTGACCTCACCTTTAGTAGCCTATTTTCAGCTTTTTAAAAAAAAGCTGAAAATTGTTAGACCTTTTATGCAGCAATTTTCACAGGCCATGTTGAGCAGACAATGGGAAAAAAAAAATGCCTAAAGTGTGCTATCATCACTGTGCGTGAACTGACTAGATAGACTAGCTACAAGACCGGTTACAGAGGGGTAAAAGCTAATTTGCTATTGGCCGATATCAGAGGTCAGCCATTAAAATATATCAGGTCTTCTATTAAAAATAACCGTATGTGGTGATAATAATTGCTGCCACGAATGCTTGAATGTGTGCCTGCAATCAAAGAGGCATAGTAGTGCCCAAAAGCTCTAAATAGATTGCATGATTGGTTGGATTTTTTTTTTTTAAGCACTGTTCAAGCCAACAATCATGCTTGGATCATGCCAGTGTGTTCCCTGAAAGTAACAAAACACCCCGCAGTATGATGGGACATGTGTCTTATCATGTGGAAAAAGCAATATTAAAAAGGCAAATCAGAGTTCTGTCCTTGTCCTTTTGTATTTTTACTAATGTAAGGATCCAACACCCATTCTTCTGTAGTCAGGAGTTGAGCGCATTGTGTCTTATTTCTTATCATGTCATGCCATCCCTCCTGGCCTTGGTGTGAGGCACACTACTTAATCCGCTGTCCACTTCAACTTGAAGTCCTTCAGCAATTCCTCTTCTACTCCGTCATTAACTTGTCTATCGGAACGATTCGAGAGTTGTAAAGAGAGAGAGACAGGAAAATGGTGGAAAATAGCCCGATTTTTAAACCAAACAACCAAAAGAAAACGTGCTATGTTTCTCCCCCATTGAGAAACGTTGCATTTTACATCTGTGATTGACAGGCTAGATAAATACCCGGAACCAATCATGGTTCAAAGATGCTCTGATTGGTTCTCAAAGCTAACATTATTACCTCATTGGGCCAAACATTTATATTCGAGTTCTGACTAGATTCTGCTTCTATAATGTCAAGACAACAACATATAACGTTGTATGGTTCTGTCTTAATCAGACCCTATTGGCTTCTACACCATTCCGCCCATACCAATACAGACTGGAGATCTACCAGGGTAAATCAGACCCTATAGGCGTGGCTTCTTCAACATTCTGCCCATAACAACACAGACCAGAGATTTACCTCCAGAGTAGGCCTACATGTCAGTTTACATCGGATCTCTGAATAAACCAGTTTTGTGTTAAATCAACCTTTACCACTCTTGGAGTCATACGTCGCTCGCCCCCAAACCACGATACCAAAGGCCTCTAAATGACAATTCATCAGTAGGCCTGCATTCATTCTTCTTATGCTGGAGTAAAGCCCTTCCAGTAGGCCTACTTTTGAATGACATTGAGTGACCGCTTTAACGCAGGTGGATGTACACAAGGACGTGGAACCATCACTCAAGAACATGAACGTTCACGGCTCCCATAGATGACTCCCATTAGTAATGGGAGTCATCTATGGGAGCCGTGAACGTTCACTGTAATGGGCCATTACAGTCACAATTCAATGATCCAATTGTGACGCTGGCACATTCCGTGTTTCTCGCTCACACACACGTTCGTGCACTACACACTCACCTTCACCTAGACACGCCCCGCAACACCCACACGCCTGCATTAGCTTTGTTATATCGCCCTCACACACATGGTGGAAGCACGCTCGAATGGGCAAAGCCCGGCATGATACAGCAGTGGTGGGCTGCAGTCGATTTTATTTTAGACAGTGCCATGGAGAAGCAGCAGCAGTGACCAAAGTGTTGTAAAGCAGCCGCAGCGGCATGTCAACAAACGGGTCCCACCCCAACAGGTCCTTTGGGAAGCTGTCGTCGCTGAGCGCCAACAAATTGTGCACTAAATCGTAAGTTAATTGCCTCCAGTCCGGCGAGCACACAGCCATGCGCACACGTGTAAACAGAATGCAGGCGCACGCGTTCACCCACCAATCACTCTGACACATGGTCCGGCGCGCGCGCGCGCGCGCGCGCACGCGCACGCACACACACACACACACACACACACACACACACACACACACACACACACACACACACACACACACACACACACACACACACACACACACACACACACGTGGAAAAAAAAGACTGCATTACCCTTGCTCAACATTACAGGGCAATTAAAAGCGTCTTCTCTCACGATTCATTGCAGGTGTCAAGTACACAGGGAGCTATTGAAGATGCAGCCAGCGATCAGATCTTATAAGCCTACAGGTAGGCTACTGCGAAGCCTGCATATGGGCTAGGCTCATTATGTTCTACACATTATCTACCCGTCAACTGCAGTTAATTCTTCTCTAAAGGTGGGGCTGATTAATTACAAAGAGCAGAATACAATTCCAAGTGCCAACTCCTCATAGTTTACATTTGAAAGTATAAACAGTCACTTTATTCGATGTTCTGTATATTTGTTTCCTCATATGTACATGGGTAAATGGCTAAATATCACACATAATTATAAATGGCAAAGGCATTTCGGTGAATCGAATTCGCCCAATAAATCCATAGCAAATTATTTTTCAATTGTTCGAGATATTCCATGTCCAAGTCCAGATGTGCAGGTTATCAGAGCATTGTGAAGAACTTACCAAGTCCGTGCTGCAGTGTTGACATCGAAGTCAATTGCCTTTCAATATTTTAAATTCCAAAATACTGTTTGAAATCGGAATGAAATCCATTGACACGGTGTAGGCTACAATCTCAAGCAGACACCGTGGCACGGCGTGTAGCCTATTCGCGCTGTAGGGGACGCGTCTTTCGCCTTGGAAGCTTCTTCGCTGAAAAGGGGCGTCTGAGTGGGAAGCTGAGTTGTGGAAGGATGATGGTCTCAGTAATAGACCCCGATAGTCCTGCACAAGCTGTGTTTGGAAGTACACTAACTCAACAAATATGTGCTCGGTCATAGCGAACTATGTGCCTAATATAGAGAGATTCAGAGAGAGGTGACTTTAGCTAATATATAAAGAATGATAAATAAAAAATGGAGCAATACATATCATATGACTTATAGTATAATGTATACTAGATTTGCATATATAGATATATATTACATGATGTGTAGGCTAGATATAGCCTAGCTCATGTAATATTGCCTTTTACATTAATTCCTTTATAGATGTCTTAAGTGTTAATCATACATCAATGCCTTTCTACATGTCTAAGTGTAAATATATCAATGAGCCAATCCCAGGACCTCTTGTGTGTTGTGAATGGACAGACGCAGGGTCTTGTCTGGAAGAGTGAGCAGCCACATTACTGGCAAGCAGCAGTTCACCGCTGGCTCCCGCTGGGCCACCACCTCCAAGACAGCTAATCGATTGCACATCCAAATCAATTTCTTGCAGTGCTCTCTCCTTGACGAATGACTAGCGTTTATGACGTCTAAGTAGTTGGTGTCTGGTGTTTTAGACTTGGCATGGGACCTGGAATGGGAAATTGAATTCCAATAGCATATATGGCCGCTAAGTCGGGACTCGTCCTATTTGTTCACCATGAATGATTCACTTTGACTCCGTTTTTCTTTTGGTTTCATACCAGGCCTGATACATCTCACTCACTGACAGACACACATATAAGATAGTCAGCTGCTCCCAACCCTTTCGGTGGATGATTATACAACAAATGACACCCAAATGATTCATTTTGTCAAACGGTATTTAATCACACCTTACCGTGCTCAAATCCATCAATTGGAAGATGCTGTACAGGCATGCTAAAATAAAATAAAGAGGGATCATTTCGTTGTGAGGGATTGTTATAAGTGCAGCTTATGAAGCTAATGACTGTTTAAAGATGTGTGAATCATATCAGGATAATGGCATATCTGTCTCACAACCTTAATCATGCTTAATTGTTTCTCTCCATCTTCTTTAAGTAGAACAGACTTTGCCTCTGTTAGGACCTTGTTTTACCCCTTTGTCTTAATGTCTTGGTTTCTTGTGAAACGTTGGCAATACGACCAATCTTTGATGAGACTTGGGGGGGGCATGTCCCCTCCACATTTTGAAATGACACCACATCTTCTAATCGGGAGAGAGAGAAAGTGAGATAGGGAGAAATTGAGAGCGAGACCAGACCGAGAGGAAAATACTACAGTAGACATTATGTTCCCAGATCTTCACAGTCTGACGGCCATTTATTAATAAATGGCTTATTGGTCAGCCTTGCCCAACTCATTAAGTCCTAAGGGTACATCTCTTAGGACTCTAAGAGATGTACGGCATGTCAACAAACGGGTCTAAGAGATCTCTTTTGCTCCCCCACACACCTGTCAAACCATATTTGCACCCCTGTTACCAATAATAGTATAGAGCAGCTGCCCCTTTCTGATATTTGTAATGATAATTAGCTATACCTAGCCAGCCTTTCTACTTAATGAGATTTAATTACTTGTTCTTTGTAGCTTTGTACCTTATCGTCATTCTGCAGACAGTCCAGCTTTCCACATGTGTTATTTCTTTTTTTTTGCAAGTGCTGACACTCTGCACTTGGCTGTGTGTGTGTGTGTGTGTGTGTGTGCGTGTGTGTGTGTGTGTGTGTGTGTGTGTGTGTGTGTGTGTGTGTGTGTGTGTGTGTGTGTGTGTGTGTGTGTATGCCTGTGGTGTGTGTGTGTATGCCTGTGGTGTGTATGAATGTGTGAATATAGTTACTAGCCAGTTATTCGCCCACGCTTGTATGTGGTCCTTTTGGATGTGGAGGAGGATTGAAAGCACACACACACACACACACACACACACACACACACACACACACACACACACACACGTACACACACACGTACAGGCACAAGCACAGGCACACTTACACATACAGACTGTACTTCAAAAGCGTAAGCCCAAGAAATTTAGTGACGGATGACGATTTTCCCAGCTTGGAGAAATACGGATAACCGGGAAAAATAGGAGACAATGTGGAAATATATTGTGACAATGCACCATCCTCGCTCCTAGGTGCTGAATGAAGACACTCAAGCCTCATATGTGTCATTCATGTGTGCCAAATACAATGGGGACTCAGCTCCTAGGTGCTGAATGAAGACACTCAAGCCTCATATGTGTCATTCATGTGTGCCAAATACAATGGGGACTCTGATGTTGCTCAGTAACGTCCCTCGCCCTAGCTTGAATCCATGAGATAAAATGGTCAGTGAATGAAAATTGATAACACAGAAGCAAGCATGTCATAATATCATTTTGTCCATCTCACCCTGAGCATGTTCTGGTTTCTTTCACGCTGCTCTGTAAAAATAAGACTTTACCTGATTTATTTTCTTTTAACTCTTGGGGGAACTAGAATAGGCCTACATGTTTTGGCACAGTCACTCTCTCTCTGTAGCAAATATATAACACTGTTCACTGGAGCCTGTCATTGAATTACAACTAGCTAATCTTTTCTCCTTTGTTCTCCTCAAAAACAGTCAGCAACAACAGACTTATTGAATCTTCATTTACTTGTGTTTCCATTCTTTTATAGTCCACTCCTTAACCCTTCTCCTTTTGAGCCTGAAACCAAAAGATTAAATTTGCCTTCTCAATGCCTTCAAGGGCACATCGTCAGGGGAAACACATTTGATTGATATAGTCCTGATAGTATCTGGGCCTCTCCACTGAACTGATGCTAATGTGATTGAATTTATTCCAGGTTGAAATATCATTGGTCCGGATTCGGTCCAGATTTTCTTGGGGATGTTCTTAAGTGTCCACGTGTTGTCTGCTCGACTCTCTTTCCATTTTGGGGGGTTTATTTACTGCGCAAAACGAAGACAGACGGTGCCAAAGCAAAGTGCCATCCATCATTTTATCGTCCCCCTTCATCGATTCTATCACAGGCTATGCCGAGGGAACGGGGCACCTTACTATTCTAGTTTATCTGGGGTTCAGCCAAGGCAAAGTACTTCAGCCTCTCTCTTTGGACTATTGGTCCTGGGGTGTGTGTGTGTGTGTGTGTGTGTGTGTGTGTGTGTGTGTGTGTGTGTGTGTGTGTGTGTGTGTGTGTGTGTGTGTGTGTGTGTGTGTGTGTGTGTGTGTGTGTGTGTGTGTGTGTGTGTGTGTGTGTGTGTGTGTGTGTGTGTATTTTATCTCATGGATTCAAGCTAGGGCGAGGGACGTTACTGAGCAACATCAGAGTCCCCATTGTATTTGGCACACATGAATGACACATATGAGGCTTGAGTGTCTTCATTCAGCACCTAGGAGCGAGGATGGCAATGCACAATCGGTGCATTGTCACAATATATTTCCACATTGTCTCCTATTTTTCCCGGTTATCCGTATTTCTCCAAGCTGGGAAAATCGTCATGTCACTAAATTTCTTGGGCTTACGCTTTTGAAGTACATTCTGTATGTGTAAGTGTGTTTGCGTGTGCCTGTGTGTGTGTGTGTGTGTGTGTGTGTGTGTGTGTGTGTGTGTGTGTGTGTGTGTGTGTGTGTGTGTGTGTGTGTGTGTGTGTGTGTGTGTGTGTGTGTGTGTGTGTGTGTGTGTGTGTGTTTCTGGAGGGGGGGTGGGTTTCCAAGATGATTACCTGCCAGTGGCATCAGCCGAAAACAAACGAACAGCTGCAACAGTTCATAACTCGTTATAAGAAGGCTATTTCTGCTCCTTTAGAAGACGCTTGGACCAAAGAGATGTTCTTTTGTTTTGTTTTTGAATGGTCAATTACTACCATAACCTTTAGCTGTCTTATTAAAGTGATTTCAATAAACTGTAAGTTCATCGTTGCAATTAGCGACCCATTCTCCGGTGTGCGTCAATAATTCAGGGTCGGAATGTGACAGTTTTCCCAGATCGCTGGCGCAGGTTTTTAAAGTTAATAATATCAAATGTCAGTCACCCGCCATTCTAGGTCTCTTCTCGGTCTGATTGTGAGCGATACTTTCACATTGAAAAAAGCTGATTGGCAGAGCATTCTCTCTCTTGATATATTTTGTGTGTTATTCATCTCTTGTGTAACGTTTACCACGGCACAAAGCGCTAGAAGCCATTGAAATGGATGGAACAATGTAGTGTGCTTATGTTCCTTCACAAGCATGCCATACTCCTACTCTTGTTTATAATACGTGCAGTATGCTTAACCTCCTATATAACGTATTATAGATACATAGCTATACATTGCCATGTTTAACCCTTACTATTGTACGACTGGATGTATATACCTGGATGTGAAGGGTTAGCTGACGCCTCTTCCATTTCCAAGTACAATTGGCTTAACCAGCTGTGATTGCTATCGTTCCATTTAATTACTGTTCCAAGTCTTTGCTCTGAATAGGCCTTTCAGATTGCCTGAGCTACGTAAATTGCTTGAGTAGTCCTACGAGTATTATTTCGTGCTAACTTACAGAGTCAGCAATGTGATTTTTTCATTTTTCTATGAAACTTGATTGGTTTTTGCTTCTTCCCACAATCAACATCCAATACAGAAGACTTGAGACGTGTCTATGTCGAGGGACAGTTCTTTTTGATTTCTGGTATTAGTTTCAGCTATTTATCTGTCATGTTTTATTCGCTTTCTCTCTGTCTTCTCTGGTGACTATACACAGCGAGACTAGCCACATAATTTGCGCTGACCAATATGCTAGGTTGGTATCAATCAGAATGAAATCAATATCATAGGCTTTTTTGTAATTGTATTATTCACAGAATAAAAAAACAAACATATAGGCTTCTTATATAGCACAAACCGTCATCTCAACCATAATATACAATTAGGATTTTATGGGTTTCCTAAGCTTTTTAAGGCAAGTAAAAACTTGCTATCAACGTTTGCGCATACGTTTGCAAAAGTATTTCTACATCCTCCTCTAGGTTACTATTAGGATAACAACACAAATGTCAGATTTCTTATTATGAAGTATTTAACAGGCTGAAGCAAGTGGATACAATTTTTCAGCCAATCCCAAAGGTTCCTCCGTTTTGCAATAGACTTAAATCTGCGTTTCCGTTACAGCTACTGTTCCAGCAAATCCCTTCCACTGAGCATACTCCTACTTTACATTCACATTGGGAGTCTAACGCAATCACAGGTGAGAGTACAGCGCGCCGCGTCAGCCTTTCCACCTCCGTTTTCACACACTCCTCCATGTGGGTCAGTATCCTTAAGGAAACGGCATTGGAAAATGCTGAATGCATTAGACATGTTTGATCCTGCCTGTAATCTCTATTCAGATAGACTCAGAGTGCTGCGATTATTTCCCTCAACCCTGTTTGATAGTGTGCCTTCTGGAATGCTCTCCGGCATCCCATTAAATCCTCTAAATCACTTCCAGGTTTGCTCTCATTATGGAGGAAAAAATAACAACAGCACTGATCACAATCCGAAAAACCGGGGGAATAGAATCACGATGTAAAACACGTGCTTGGAAGCAACTATGCCCGAAGGACCAACATTCTCTGAGACAAGGAAGGAGAATTAAAACACATCAGGCATTCTCTTCCTCCGTCGCTATACCAACGACAAAGGGAAACCTGTTGTCCTTGGGTATTGAACAACAATGTAGCTGCCATATCCACTAATCACAATAATAACACTCAATATCATCCTCATTGTCAAATGATGTTAATATTGGTAATATTATGGCTTGTGTGTGGAATCTAACGCAACATGGAAGATGCGTCTTTTCCTTATTCAATGCTAATTAAATGCCTGCATTAAGTCTAAACCATGACAACCTATTATAGTAGTTCACTATTTGCTTGGTGCTGCGTCACAGCGATACCATTAGGTTTTAGGGTGTCTCCTGTAGAGGGAGAGGTTAAACCAGGCCGTCCTCGTCCTCTGTAATGAAATCTGCTGGTATAGCACATATGCCCCGAAACACTTTTCCGATCCTGCTCATTTAAAGATGCATCACTGAGTCCAGAGGTTTAGAATGTGGGGCTCTGTATAACAGCTTTAAGAAAAGCCAATTTAGGGTTGCCTCAAGCAAAAATGGGTCTAAAATGGGACTTGTAACTGCCATTATTGATGGCAGTTATAAGTGATCATTGATTGTCAAGTGTTACACTCTCTTTATTGTACTTCTTAGAAGCTGTGTAAAAATTAATTTTGTGTTTGATTTGTAAGAAAATAGGTTATTGCACCTATGTGTGTATCTTCCTCTAATGTATGCATGTACATCGTTATGCAAAATAAAATGACATTTTTAAAACGTTTACATAAGCTTCCATGCCCTGGATGCTTGTCTTCCATCCCCCTGAGCAGACTGGTTTTAACTAGGGCACCAGTTTGTCATGGTCTTCACAGCTTCTGCACAATAGTCATCCTATCCTGGCAGCCAATGAAAGCCGAATTATGAAACACTTGTTAGCACCTTGCTCTCCCTGTGACACATTTGCCTCGAATGCAAAGCGTGATTATGGTGCTAATGGAGCTATTGATTTTGGATGATAGGTTTGAGCCAAAAAGAAGCAGTTGAAGGAGGAATTAGGAAGCAGCCCAGGCTCAATGGCATCAGCGGCCTAGCACAAGTGTCCAGCAGATGGTAGCACACCATGCTCAGCTTTTATTCCTCCCTCAATGGTGCATGGGAGTGACTCCGCTATTTAATTGGGCTGGCTCTTTTACCTTGCAATGGAGCCGATTGAGTGCAACTTGTGACATGAAGCTATTGCCATGAATGGCATGCAACACAACAAGACCTTCTTTGGTCTTGTTGTGTTGGATAATGTCAGACAATAATATGTCAATGCTCTTGCAGATGATTAATAATTCAAGTGGGTAGCTATGTGTACACGGTTTGTGTGTGCATGCTGTGTGTGTGCGCGCACACACACACACACACACACACACACACACACACACACACACACACACACACACACACACACACACACACACACACACACACACTATTTGTGTTTTTGTAGCGGTTATTTGACTGTCACCGTCTTTAGATCCAATACCACTTAAACCCTTCTAATAACCTCAATGCATTCGGGTGGCGTTCTGACAAAATCCCATTCTGATTTCATGGAGCATTCATATTCTGTCAAGTGTACCTTTGACACAAGGCCAGAAACGCATAAGGGGACAGGGAGCAGATTCCCACCTCAATCTAGGCTCCAGAATTCAGGATTACAGATGGATTGACACAGATGGTAGAGGGTATGGTGAAGACAATTTTGCTGGGGAAACGGCGACACACAAGGCATATACATCCCGGGCTTTGGAGGTCCTCTCCAAAGCCCGGGCTCACAGGCAGAGGTTTCAGAACGACTGTTCTTTCATCCGCCCTTGTCCCTTTGTCTCATGTTTTTCTCATCAGCAGCCAAGGGTGCACGAGGAAAAGGAGACATTCAATGGATGTATCTGTATAGTGTGTGCATGTAAAAAGATAGTGTGCCTGTTTATGTGTACGTGCATGTGTGTGTGTGTGTGTGTGTGTGTGTGTGTGTGTGTGTGTGTGTGTGTGTGTGTGTGTGTGTGTGTGTGTGTGTGTATTAGTTTGTTGGTAGTTGACAAATTACACTTTTAAAGACCTGCTATTTCTTGAGGCAAAGAATTGCACTTAATATTAATATTCTTATTTGGTGTTCAGCCAACTCTGCAAGGTCAAACAACCAGTGTATTGACAACATACTTTCATCTTTCTCTCTGCTACACAATTAAGTCAGTGGTTCATTGGTTACAGCAAAACAAGCATGCAGCAATTCAATTCAATTCAATTTTATTTGTGTAGCCCTTAATCCCAGGTACAGTCTCAAAGGACTTTACTGGCAATATATTTATGACCCCCCCTGAACCTAGCGGAGAGGGCAAGAAAAAAACTCTCAGCATTGTTCTTGGATGTGTGATTTGTGGGCCAAGGCATACTTCCTGTTTAGTATGTTTACTCACCAACCAAGTATTCTCTTTCCATTGAATCAAGGTTGAAAAATCATCTCCCTTTGCACGAGAGAAGCAGAGAGAGCCAAATACAAACCTGGTCGGTCCACCCACCTCGGAAATGTGTTGGTTGAGTAAGTTCCTGTCTATGTAGCTATTTATCCCCCTCTCAGAAATACCTTTGTGTAAACCTTTCTCAAACCTCTGCCCAGAGATGACATCCTGATGTTGATTCACCACCAGCTTCCCACGTTCTTCTTTCTCTCCCTCTCTCCCTTCGTGGTCTCTCTCTTCTCCCTCCACTTCTCCACTTGTAACCCACGCTAGTACTATCTCCTCCTCCTACTTCTTCCTCCTTTCTCTCTTTTTTTTTTCTCGACCTCTTTTTCATGCTTGAGTGTCCTCCTCCTCCTCCTCCTCCTCCTCCTCCTCCTCCTCCTCCTCCTCCTCCTCCTCCTCTCGTTCAAAATGTCCCTACTTTTTGTGGTGGCTGTACATGAGTGCTCAGACCGCTCTTCCGGTATAGAGAAAGATTAACCCAGAACGTTGTTTTTGTGGCAGCTTCGGTACAAGCATGCCTTCAGGTGAAGTGTGTAGAAATGACTGGCATCTAGCAGGACTTTGTCTAGACCCGTAGGCCTATTGTTGTAATATGTGGGGCAATGAAAAAGAAGCATTATTATTAAACATTTTTAAAAAATTGAGGTTAACTACAGTTTACTTTGCAGAAAAGGAATAAATCATTCATAAGTACGTTTCAGTTTGTGTATAATCCCCTTAAATGTGTTTTTTTGTGTTTAATTAGAACAAGCCCATTTAATCTACATAGGGAGCAGGTCCTCTTCCACCGGGGGCGCCATGTTGCACTGCCATTTATTCTGCAGTAACCCACAACAGGCAAACTGTTCGAGAGAACGCGTAGCAGGAAAGAGAGGGGGGAGGGCACAACCCATTTGTTATATATTTTTAGTATTGTTGTTGTACTGGAGCGTTATAATGAGTGATGTCATGCAATGAAATGTGCCACACACACCGTGGGCGTTGTACTATAAGTCACTGAGAAGCTAAACCCTTCCTCAGACGAGGCCATCGACATAAACCAATGGCCAGAAGGGGCGCCACACACATGCACGCACACCGTGGCATTGATGATGGATGTCTTAACCCGCTCACAGACATCAAAAGGAGCTGCTGAGAAGGAGCTCCACACACCTACACCCACCGTGGCATTATGTGCTACAGCAGGGGTCACCAACCTTTTTGAACCTGAGCGCTACTTCATGGGTACTGAGTCATACGAAGGGCACCCAGTTTGATACAGTCTTCTGAAATAACAAATTTGCCTTCAGTTGTATATTATTATTAATGATCAATGATGCTCATCTATGTGAAGACACTGATCATGTAAATGATTTCTCACAATAATTATCAACAATGACAAAGGTGGGAAAGAGTTGTTCAAGAAGGAGTTGTGCTATTTTTAGAACAGGCCTGCAGGCACCTCAGATGGTCCTTGCGGGCGACCTGGCGCCTGCGGGCACTGTGCTGGTGACCCCTGGTCTACAGTGTGTCGGAGAAGCTTAACCCTCCCTCGGATTCGGACGTCAACCGCTGGCCATACGGAGCTCCACACACACAGACACAATGTTGTATCATAACCTTCCAGGAAGCTTTACCCTGCTCTCTTGGATTGGGCCTCATAAAGCCAGAGGAGACGAGCATGCTCCGTCAGTTCATCAGAATATCCTATGAATTTAGAGGATTCAGTTATAATGGAGTTTTACTTTTTAATCAAAGTGTTAAACTGCGTTGTGAGGAGCAGTTGGAGGATGAGGGGGATTAGGATAAGTGTATGTGCATTCCTGAAGACATCCATGTTTAGGAGAGGTTCATTTTTGAGGTTATTTCCATGTTCGATAACTCAAAGTAGCCAATCCCTCTTAAAGGAGACGTATTGTGGTGTTTTCCCAACAAGTAAACATAGTAAATGAGTTCCAGAAAACATGTTTTTGAAGCTGTTTGCTGGAAAAAAAATCTTGCCTACCACTATTCCCCTCTGTCTCAGTCCCTTCAGAATGCGCTGTTTCTGGTGTCTGTAGCTTTAATGAAAATTAGCTGCTGCCCATTGACCAATGAGCTTTCGGAGTGAACCACAGCATGGAGGAGAAGTGATTGTTGCCGTGTGCAAACTCCTGGAGCTCTATATCTATATAATATATAATATAATAATAATATTATATAATATAGGTATTTATATAATATTATATCTAATATCACGGCCAAAAGCTATGTGTGCCTCGGATGATATTATGAATCATAAAGACTGCATCTGATGTCTCTGGTATTTCCACAACAAGTAAAGAAGTGTACTGAGAGTACCATATTAAGCGCTATATACATTTTATTTATTATTATTATTATTATTATTATTATTACTGGGGGTTATCTTGGTTGAGAAGAATTGGGGTAAAGGAACTTTGGCCTTGACTCTCTGAATCCCATATTGAACCGTGACATGGAGGAGAAAGTTATTGTACCCCAGGAGCTGAGCTGAAAAAAAAAATCGTAGCTATGCTCTGATTGGAGGGGGTTGGGTAAGTGGGAGGTAATATTCATATGTGCCCCCTTCCTAAGTAGGAGGGGGCGCCGGAACTGACTCGCTCGTTTGGTAACTGTAGGCGGGGTACTCTCAGAAAGGCATATCTCACTCAAAAAATCATGTACAGACTTTTTTCAAAGTTTGGATGCGTGTGGGAGCACTAGAGACCCAAAACAACACCCCAAATCCCAGGAAATGTGTTGTTTTCATAATATGTCCCCTTTAAGGAGAAAGTCGGATTCCAAATTAAACCGTACAACTGCACACTGTCTTGTTATCAGAGGCAACCTTTATTCAGGGGCCGTGTTTAGCTCATGGCGATCTGCAACCTCAGAGCTAATTGGTACTAGATTCTACAAACTGGACTTTTTAGTGAAACATATATTTCGAAGTACGGTCAATTCCATGAAACCCCTGAAAAGCATGACAAACACTGATGACAAATGAAAGCTGACGTGAAAATCCTATGAAGAAAACATGGGCTTTTCGCTTTGTTTTAAAACAGTGGTCCAAAAGGTCAAAGAACATGTCAATGTGAAACCCATGTAATGCAAGATTTTGTAGCTGATTATAGTAGGCCACTGTTTACTTACCCCCCAGGCATACACAGGAATACAGACACACTCACAGACACATCCACACGTGCACGTTCGATTTTTACATACTTTCAAACACAGTAACTTTGCCAAGTATTTGACGAAAGAAACCTTAAAACCAGTAACTTTCCACCGTGCACATCATCTCCACGGGAAATGCTCTAGGATCTTATTCAATAGAACTCCAGGACAATAGACACGGTTTTGCTGAATATCTCTGCACACTCTGCACACAGGTGAGAGGTACAGAAATGATGACAGCAATAAATTCTGAAGTGAACTTAACGTCAACACTTCTATATTCACTCTGTATTATTGTTAGTTTATTTAAGAAAATCATCTAGGCAGTTTTTTCAATGCATTTCTTTAGTGACAAGGGATGTGCTGCTCTGTTGAAAAGAGGGATCCTTGTTGCTATAGAAACATGTGAAATTTGGAAATGCAATAAACAATATATTTGGGGTTTGGTTACCTTTCCTTTTTTTTTTTCTTGAGGCAAATGGATTCATTTCGGACAGAGCTACCGATGGGTAGAGTAGTAAACAGTAGGGTGAATGCAAGTGTGACTGGATTGCTAGACGTTGTATTTAAATTATCCAAACAAGTGAAATCCTCCACCAAGGATCAGGGATAGCCAATTGTGATGGTGCTTGCAATTTGTTGGCTGTTAAAAACTATTTCCAGCAGCAAACGTCATTGACAATGTGTATAGGGATCAATACATTTTAATTAGAGTAAACATTAAGACATAACCGCTGAGTGGATAATGTGAACTTAATGATCATTGTGCTTAAGGGTTCATTAAAGTGATTTTAGAAGTTGCTGCCAGTGTCAAACTAATTCATTGAAAGGTGTGTGTGTGGGCGTGGGCGAATGCGTCCGTGGTTGCGTGCACGGTGCGTGTGTGTATGTGTGAGTGTGCGTATATGTAGCTGTCTGGGTGAATAGGAATAATGAAGTTACTGAGCTATCTTTGAAGCATCATGGCTACAGAGGATGCCTTATCAGGGCTGAGTTATTCTCCATGTTGGTCTCCTCTCTCTCCCTCTGATCCCCCTGCTCCCTTTGTCCTGCCAGAGACACACGTTTCATCACTAATGTCTGATCTGCTCCCGCTGCACTTCATATGACCAGAAGACTGTGAGGCACTATTTTCTCTGTATTTTCTGTCCAAATGTCTGATCACAATCTGATTTTAGTGGCAAGGAAGCTGAATAGTAACAATTTAAACCCTTGGCTGCATCAGAATCTCATAAAATTCAGAGGAATGAGCAACATAATTTTAAAACCTCAATCCAGCAGGTAAACTGGAATGAGCTGCTATCTGGAAGTAATTTGGAACAAGATTGTATAACATTTTCAAACAAATTACAGGAAATTATTAAACAATTTACATGCAAGATTAAAAATAGGGCCAAAAAGAACAGTCTCCCTTGGTTAAATGACACCATTTTTAAACTGAAGAAAGAGCGTGATCTTGCTCCAAAAAAATCCATCAAAACAAAACTTCAACATGATAAGTATCAATACACAACATTAAAAAACAAGGTAATGAGGGAAATCAGAAAGGCCAAGGCAAATTTTTTTATAGCAATTTTAAACAAGGCCAGAGGAAATGTTAAAATGATCTGGAGCCACTTAAAGAAACTGACAGGGGAAAGTCACAGTAATAGAAAAATGCCTGAAATTAACCTAAATGGAACTATCTTAAGTCAGCCAAATAAAATAGCAGAGGCCTTCGATCTCTACTTTGTTGACTCTGTGGCTGAAATCTCCCATAGTTTCCAAGTAGACCAGGGCAGAGTGGAGCCAGCCACCATAGTAGAACCTGCCTTTAGCCTAACTAACATCACTGAGTCACAGGTCATGAAAACCATCAGGTCCCTCAAACCTTCTGAGGCAAAAGATGTGTTTGGGATGGATTCGACTATGCTTAAAGTCCTGGGCTCAGTTCTGGCTTATCCTATTACAATTATTATTAATCAGTCAATATCAATTGGACAGTTTCCAAATGCATGGAAATCAGGTATTGTCACTCCAATCTTCAAATCCGGAGATCTAAAATAATAAAAGTAATTATAGGCCGATCAGTATTCTCCCGACAGCATTCAAAATTGCTGAAAAATGGGTAGCTGAGCAGATTATTTTCCATCTTGACAACAGCTCAACCTCTCTCGACCCCATGCAGTTTGGCTTTAGGACCAAACATTCAACAGAGACAGCTACATGTCTTTTGTTAGAGATTTATTTTTTTTCCTTGATTTGGGTGGTGTTGTAGGTGCAGTATTTCTTGATTTTAGGAAGGCCTTTGATACGGTCAATCATAAAGTGCTCCTTACTAAGATATCTAAATTTAATTTCTGTAATGGTGCAATGAAATGGGTGGTCAGTTGCCATAAATAATCATAGATCAAAGTCACTGCAGTTGCCCACTGGTGTGCCGCAGGGATCCATTCTTGGTCCACTCTTGTTCAGTATTTATATTAACGACCTTCCATCTGTGTGTCCTGAGGTTGAAACTATAATGTACACAGATGATACCGTTTTTTTTTATACATGGCAGATCAAAGGCAGATGTTGTAGATAAGCTTACTAGATCCATGGCTCAGGTTACAACATGGCTGAGAGAGTGTTGCCTGCAATTAAATGTCTCAAAAACAGTCAGCATGTTCTTTTGTAAAACTAATAAACCCACTAGTGACCATCACATAATTGTAGCGGGGGGGGGAATTACAGGTTGTGAGTGAATTAAAAAATCTTGGGGTGTTATCTTTAAGGTACATGTCAAAAAAACCTGCAATACTACTAAATTCAATATTGCAAAATAAATTCTACACTCGATGATTTTTAGTCATCTGAATTATTGTCTGACAAGCTGGTCGCAGGCCAATTTGAGCACATTAAAGAATGAATCACAATACAAAAAAGCAATAACAATTCTAGATAAAAAACCAAAACTCTTCCACCACTGTTAGATTCTAAAAAAGTACCAGCTTTTAAGCTGGGAAGACCTCCAAAAATATTTCAATGACTGCTTGGTTTTTAAGGTCACTCATGATCTAGCTCCACCACCACTTGCTGAGTACATCAACCAAGCGTGTTCAAGTTTGGTTGTAGTCTTTTCGCTCGGTTCTAGCCCTACTGTTGCGACGGAGAACCGAGCGAAACGAAAACAGCCCCCTTTTCCGTTTCCGACCAACAAGCAATGATTCTAGGAGGTATTCTAGTCCGCTGAGCGAGCCAGAGAGCTAACGTTATGGATTGTACATATTTATAATTTGAAATTCGTCCCAGCCTTTATACCACAGATACTCTAGGGTATATAGTATACAACCACTTTGTCTGATTACAGTTTAACTAATTTTTCACAATTTACCAGCTGTCGTTTTGAAGAATAATCACGGCGCCATTCGTTTCAATGGAAATCGCGATGGTCTATACTTTCAACATAAAGTGTGCATATTTATAATTTGAAATTTGTCCCAGCCTTTATACCACAGATATTATATAGGGTCTATAGCATACAACCGCGCTTTCTGATTACAGTTTAATGCAACAGTAAGCTGGCAATACCGCAACCGCAAATTAACCACACAGAGATAACCATGGCAACCGGTCAAACAAATTTTCTGCTCCCGCATCCGCCGTGTTGATAAACAAATAATCCCCCTATTGAACGAAGTTAAACCGAGTGAGCGTGCCGTTCACAGACGCCAGAATGAACAAGTTCACAGTAACGTTCATCAGGCAGTAATACAGTACGTTCAGGCCACGTTCGCCCAAAATATGAACGTATATATATGTATGAAGGTAGAGACAAGGTGAGAATGAGAGCAATAGTTAGAGTATACGTATATATATATATATATACACTCTGTAACTATTGCTCTCATTCTCACTCTGTCTCTCTTTGACCCTCTTATATGCCCTTTCTTGATAATTATAAAGACAGCTAAGATTGATATTGTTAATTAGTGCCAAAACATATAATAATGCTTTATAATTATTAAGAGAGTGTATATATTAAGATATATATATATATATATATGTATATATATTTTTTTAATGGCAGATTTTTACTGGTTTGGTTTATTTCATTTGAGCATGTCATCTGGCCATGGCTCTCATTGAGTTAAAGGCGTACAGTCATAGCAGCCACCTGGATATACCGTGCTGCCTGTTGCTTAGCTACCGACTGCACTGTGTATATTTGTAATTGTGTGTATTTTGTATGTGTCTATCGTGGGTGTCTATTGTGTGTGTGTGTGTGTGTGTGTGTGTGTGTGTGTGTGTGTGTGTGTGTGTGTGTGTGTGTGTGTGTGTGTGTGTGTGTGTGTGTGTGTGTGTGTGTGTAAGAAGTCGGAATGTAAGTGGATGTTCAATGCATTACGTATTGTTTTTCTTTGTTGTATCAACCTGCACCAATTAAAATCTTAAATTATGAATCATACTTTCATAATTTAAGAATCTAACATACGTCTGTTTTGCTACTCATCCATCCAATGCTTCTTGAAAAGTGTGTTGCATAGAAATTAATATATTTTTAATGTTAATTACATTATTGTATATTATATTATGTAAGAATCGATTATTTGATATTATTGTATGACTATAGATTATAATTGTATAATATAATGTTATATAATTTAAATGAGTACCAGTATATAGTATTATATAATATTCTATCTATAGGCAGAGGGACCAGGGAAGGCGCAGCAGCTACAATGCCCCTAGCTATGACTAATGTAGTCCTAGAAACCTCTAGTCACCTCCCCCCCTTTTACTCGAGATGTATATGGATAGCACAAAAAGTAAATAGAAGTCTATTTAAACATTCAGCACGGCGTGCAATAAATATATTGAGCAAGTAAAATATTCTATGTGTGTGTATTTTCCTCGCGCAGATAAAAGCTGGCGGTGGCTAGAGCGTCTCTTCTGATTCCCATCAGGGACAGTGTTTGTTCCCCTCTGCTCGCAAAACGTAGGTTTATGTTTATCTTGCTTTTTTACTGCTGCTGATGCTGCTGCTGTACTGTGCTGATATCATTAAGGAACTGGTTTATATTGGCATAGTTGAGGGTTGAACACACTTTGTTTGCGCATGTGTGTGTGCGTGTGTATGTGTGTGTGGGTGGTTTGGAAAGGGTGGTGGTGGTGGTGGTGGTGTTGGTGGTGGTGGTGGTGGTGGTGGTGGTGGTGGTGGTGGTTGTGGCGTGGTGGTGGTGGTGGTTGTGGCGTGGTGGTGGTGGTGGTGGTGGTGGTGGTGGTGGTGGTGGTTGTGGCGTGGTGGTGGTGGTTGTGGCGTGGTGGTGGTGGTGGTGGTGGTGGTGGTGGTGGTGGTGGTGGTTGTGGCGTGGTGGTGGTGGTGGTGGTTGTGGCGTGATGGTGGTGGTGGTGGTGGTGGTGGTGGTTGTGGCGTGGTGGTGGTGGTGGTGGTGGTTGTGGTGGTGGTGGTGGTGGTTGTGGCGTGGTGGTGGTGGTGGTGGTGGTGGTGGTGGTTGTGGCGTGGTGGTGGTGGTGGTGGTTGTGGCGTGGTGGTTGTGGCGTGGTGGTGGTGGTGGTGGTGGTGGTGCTGGTGTGATAGCGCAGGAACTGTTTTAACTTGGTTCTTGGCAATATTTGGGTTGGACACGTGTTGTAATTGATTTGAAACAAACATAACTTGTGAAGGTTATGTGCAGGTTATTGGTGAGAGATGCACAACTGCGCAGTGTAAGGGGAATCGCTCTGTTCTGATTTGAAGCTTTTGGCTGTTTCCACTTTAATGCATTGAGGAAAACAAATGCATAATGTTGTATACTTCACCCCAACAAACCACAGTCAGAACTGTGTAACATCTGTTTGATATGCTGATCATTGGCCGTTATGGGAAATCATTTATTGTGAAGCCATGGATTGATATGCGACACAACACTGTACCTGATGTGATTACATGGGAGTTTGCCAGCCATCCCATTACAAATGTTGGTTGTGTCAGATGCTCTATGCGTGAAACATTTTCTGAAAAAATGCCAGAAACAACAGTAAGTCATCTTACTTTACCTTAATGGAAAAGGGGGAAAACAAACGCATTACTTTTACTGTGACATTAAATTAATGAAAGGAGATAGAAATCTGTAAGGGACAACAGGAGAGAGAGAGAGAGAGAGAGAGAGAGAGAGAGAGAGAGAGAGAGAGAGAGAGAGAGAGAGAGAGAGAGGGAGAGGGAGGTGGAGAGGGAGAGAGAGAGAGAGAGAGGTGGAGAGGGAGAGGGAGAGGGAGAGGGAGAGAGAGAGAGGGGGGGGGGGGATAAAAACAGAGGGAGAGATAGTTCCGGAAAGAGGCTTGCTTTTGCTCCGATTGAAAGACTAACCCTTGCTCATGGACCAAGGTTTGTTGAATATGGTGATGAAATTAACCTGGTGGACAGGATTGGCTGCTGTTTATGCAATGTTTTCGAAGCCACTCTGAGCCCGAGGGCAGATGGGGAAGGTAGTGCTGCAAAAGGTCTATACTTTTCATTCATCAGGTGACGTTGGCGCACAGACGTGGATGTGTTTATGCATCCAACAGGCTCTTTGCAGACTCCCTGAATGAATAATGAAGCAGAACAAAAAACGCCTTTTCGCACTCTCATATTGTTTTGGGCGTATCAATCAAACTGTCTCTTCTTCACTTTCATTTTGTTATCCGTTTTTTATCTTTCTCCCACTCCCCCCCCCACACCCCATGTCCCAATTTGTTAAGGTGACTTTGCTGATTAACATTTTGACTAAAGTGAGTGCTGAGTAAAAATGCTGTCTGCTCTGAAATACCCTTGTGTGCGCAGTATATGGTACAGTTTCTTACATCACAGACCTTGTTATAATGTGTTCTGCCAGTATGGTGACTACTTTTGTCATCTTGTTGCTGTAGCATTGTGACGACTTAATAAAGAATGGATTTAGTACTCTTCGTGGAGGTACACCACACAATGGTCTCTCTCTAGTGTATTACCATCGTCATTATTTCCTTGGCCAGCTCCACAGTGCCAACTTGCCAGTTGTTTATACATTCCAGCAAGACGACCAGGATGAGTCCCGACGGATGGACTGCACAAACCCTCAAACAACCCTTCTTCTTTAGTTAGTGTGTTGACTTAGCTGTTGCCATAGTGTTCCTGCATCGCCCATAGTTAGAGACACCACGGTGTCTCTAACTAGTCAATATTAGCAGCTGTGCTTTCCTGCAATTGCAAACAGTGCTAATGATACATTGGTGCCATGAAAGCACAGCATTATGTCACATCAATAATTGCCCCGGTCCTGCCTTGCTGGGGTTGTTTCTTACATCATCGGGCTTCAACAAAAGTCTCAAACACCCCGTCATTTAAGTGTGGGCAGTATCTTTCATGTGCTGTCACACAGCCACAGACACAAACCACACACACACACACACACACACACACACACACACACACACATACACATATATACATGTAAGCACGCACACACTCAAACAAGCAAGGACAATACTACACTACTACATGGCACACATACAAAAAAACATGCAAACGCACACACACACACACACACACACACACACACACACAAACACAGACTACATGCACGCACAAATACACACAAACAAGGAAACACTACAGTACTACACTACATGGCCCACACAGACAAACACACACTCAAAAAAAGACACTGACGCAAACCACACAAAGAGACAGCCACTGACACAAACAGAGACACAGACCGAACCCACACACACACCCAACACAAACACAATCACACTCACAAACTCCCAAAGACACTGGCACAAGCACACAAATGCATTTTCTCTACAGCGGCATCTGCAACAGAGTGTAATCCAACCTGCATTACAACAAAGACCGATGAGAACCAACAATTCAGGGGGGTTTCATTCTAATTGCCCATCTAAAGGATGAGCTTGATTAGTTCTTCGGCTACTTGAGAGGGGGGGGATTATTATAAGGATGATGATGATGAAGATGGGGAGGAGGAGGAAAATGTATTGCTGGGGCAGAAGCTTTTCTTATCATCATACTCTATATTCTGTGCTACACATGTATAGGAAGCACTGTACCTTGTGTGTGTTTGCGAAGGTGTGCGAGTTGTGTGTGTGTATGTGAGTGGGTGTTGGTCTGTGCGTCTGTTTGTGTACGGAAGCCAATGTGAGTACGCACACACACATAGACAAACACACACACACCATAACACACAGTTCACCTGGTGTGTGTACTGTATGTAAGGATGTGATACCTGTGAGAATCTGCACTCTATTCCCACTCGGCTTGGTTCCCATGCATCTGTGTGTGTGTGTGTGTGTGTGTGTGTGTGTGTGTGTGTGTGTGTGTGTGTGTGTGTGTGTGTGTGTGTGTGTGTGTGTGTGTGTGTGTGTGTGTGTGTGTGTGTGTGT
>NC_082401.1:21900177-21932677 GCF_031168955.1 Gadus macrocephalus | reverse complement strand
GACTCCAGCTATGTTTCTCTGATGTTGCTTCTTGTCATCTCTCTGCACTTATTCTGTCCTTGACTCTTGTCCTCTCCCCTCCTCTCCTTTCTTCTCTTATTTTTTTATCTTGTGCACACAGTGCTTAATAGAGTACTTTACAAATGTAACGTGGCAAGATCAGGGTCACAGATTGCCTTTAGTTCAGTAATGTTGTGATGTTGCCAAAGCATTAGTTCCATTATTCCACTCCTCTGTGGGTTTCATGAACGGTCAAAGAGCAATGCAGTGCAGAGCAAAGAATAGATGAGTGCCTCTTATGCCGGCAGAAATGTAGGAAGCGAGAGTTTGCCTTACAGTATATGTATCTGTATATGTATAGTGGTGGGTAAACCCCTGACTCACTGCAATGCAGTCTTCATTAGCAATGCCCCTAATGATTTCTGTCGTCTTGTATTGATAACATAACATTGATGAGTTACCCTAATGAGGTCTCCCTGGTATCCAGGGCTGAACAAACAAAAGTAAGCATTTGAGAACGTGGGGGCCCAATGCCGAACTTTCTTAACAGTCGCTGGTTGTGGGGGCTGTGAAATGCTAGGACATCAAAATGTAGCTGGAATTATGTAAATGCCTCCAATCAGCATATTTTGTCGGGCTGTTTCTGCTCCGTGGGTAATTAGTTTGTTATCAGCCTGTCAAACCTGACACGGTATTCTCTTTTCTACAGGATGTGAAACCGTCCGTACCGACCTGAGCTCCCCTTGCATTGTCCCCGCTAAGAATAGAATAATTAGAACAGGCAGCACACAGTATGTCCTTCGTTATGTTATTACGCTGGGGGTTTTCTTTCCCTTTCAGGTGTTCAACCGGAATTGACAAGCGCGTTGTTGTATGCCATGTGATAACACACAGAAACCTAATGATGATACCGTTGTGAGCAAACTATCGTCACCGTCTGTCCTGCGCTGAAACATCTGTTACCCGTATCATTGGTGGAAATCACTTTGTTGTACCTTTTTATGCAGAATTAAGTATCCAGTAGTAAACCATAGCAAAATAGCTCTAATGTCTTTGGGAATGGACATTTTTGTAAAGTACTGGTATGCAGTATCACTGTAATGATGATTCCGAAAGACAAAAGTCTGACAAAAGTTTGCCATTGTTTACATTTGTGGCAGGCGCAATGAAGTAAACATATGCTACTTCAGCCCCCTCATGCCTCTCTCTTCCTGCCCCCCCCCCTGTCTCATCGTGACCCCCCCCCCCTCCCCACAGTACCCTCTGGCCTGTCCCTGGTGCAGTCCTCCAAGCACTCCCACATGCACCTCGCCACCTCCGCCCTCGGCAACGCTCTTAGCAACGGACCCCCTGCCCTGCACTACCCCTTAACCCCGTGTCACTATGGCAACCAGCAGGCCACCTACGGCATGATGGCAGGTGACTTGGTGATGGTGGTGGTGGTGGTGGTGGTGACGACGATGAAGAGGATAATGATGATGATGATGATGTGATGATGGAGATTCATTTTTATAATGATGGTGGTGTGGGCTCCAACATTACCCACAGACGATGACATCCAAGCACTTGTGAGACATAATAATAAGGATGTTATTAATTATATTGGCATAGGGGGATTTAATGGTGAAAACGAGTTAAAAAAAATGGATCCAAATGAAATGCATGAATGCTGGTATTGGTCATACAGTGATGAAGGTGATCATGACTATGGTTTACATTCAGCACAGGAGATGCTCTCAGCCAGTATTTCCCAGACCCGAATACTACAGACCTGCAGTGTCCCTCACCCTAACATGGTTAGCGGAGCAAATACACTACAAGGTAAACTCTCTCTCTCTCTCTCTTTCTATATCTCGCTTCTCTTTCTTTATCTATGTCTCTATTCTCTTTTATTCATTTTTCCCTCCTCCCCCTCTCTTTGTCTCTTCTCTCTCTCTCTCTCTCTCTCTCTATCTCTAACTCTCTGGCTCTCTCTCTCTCTCTCTCTCTCTCTCTCTCTCTCTCTCTCTCTCTCTCTCTCTCTCTCTCTCTCTCTCTCTCTCTCTCTCTCTCTCTCTCTCTCTCTCTCTCTCTCTCTCTCTCTCACCTCTCTCTCTCACGCACTGATTTCACACTCTTTCTGACTTAGTGTCTGACTTTATTTCACACCTCTCTTTTCATGTAAGCACAATATTGAACACATCAGTAGGCGTAGTGCTTAAATGGTACAAAATGTGCTAGAGGGCCTCATCTAAAAATATATGAAAGAAGTGAAAATGTGGTTTCAAACAACATCTAATACAATTTTCTCAATATGAATATATTTCTGCTCGGGTGTTATGACAAGTACCTCCGAAAGCTTTTAATAATTATTGAAAGGTTCGTTTTGTATTCATTGTTTGTAATTGACCACACATCGAACGCACTTACACCACATCAACCACAAGAGGGCGCTATCACACAAGTGGGGAAAGGAATCCCAGGTCAAAGCGGCGCAGAACCGATTAAATGTAGCTTAATGTTTAATGTAGCTTTCCCAGATCCTGATACCGGTTCAAAGACCGAGAGTGGTGTGACCGTGTGACTTAACTTTGAATCCAATAAAAGCACTGGGGGAGGCCTGTCCATATCTCTTACAAATTGCCTACCTATTCACCACAATTTTCCCAGCTCTTCCGTCTGATTTGGGGACCTGTTTTGGGACCAGGGTTTATTTGTTTCTTCTAGTCCTCCTCCATTCTACCTCCACCTTTCTTAAAACAAGAATCACTCAATGCTCTTATTTAATCATTAACATTTAGCTGTATATTGCAATGAACCACACATTCACCATTTGGTTCTAATCTCTAATTAATTTGTCAATATTCATACAATTGTTTTTGTTAAAATGTTCAGAATTATTTGATCTGTATATCTGATTATTTTAATTAAAATATGCTGAATGATTTCACCTGGTTAGCAAATGCATTCCTATGCCATCTATTGACAAGGCACCACACTGTGTGTCCCTCTGTCTAGGCTCCCTAGCTCCTTGCTTGTATAAGTTCCCAGAACATGGAGGTCTGAGCAGCGGCTCTTGCACCTTGAACCACGGTTTCCCCTCCCTGCCGCCAGCCTTGCTCTCAGACGAGCTTCACATCCTGGGGGACGTGAAGGCCTGTGCAGACCTCCAAAGAAGAACCGGTTCCAGACCCCCTGAAGAACACCCCACTGTGGACTCGCCCCAGATCAGAGAGCTGGAGAGGTTTGCCAATGACTTCAAGCTGCGCAGGATCAAACTGGGTACATACGATTGAATGTTAACAACATGCATGTGTGTTAAGTGTAATAACTTTGCACGTTAAGTGATATTGTGTTTCCTCTGACAGACCGATGTGTGTACCAAATGTAGTATACCATTTCTAAGCAAGTAGGCTACTTTATACCCCACTACTATTCAAGAAGGCTCCCAAACTATTTCTCAACATTATTATATTGTACAGGTGTCTGTGTGTGTGTGTGTGTGTGTGTGTGTGTGTGTGTGTGTGTGTGTGTGTGTGTGTGTGTGTGTGTGTGTGTGTGTGTGTGTGTGTGTGTGTGTGTTGCATCATTCTAACTTTTATTTAAGTTAGAAGTTCTAAATTAGCCCACTTGAAAGTCATTTTGGAATTCTGATTACCAAGCCAGTGGTGATCAGAATGGAAATATATGCCAAAAGTAGTCTTTATATGCCAGTTTTGCAGGGTCTTTGTAAATTCAGCATGTAATGTATTTAACAAAATAAAGATGAGCTGAGTGCAATAATGTAAACACCAAAAAGAAAAAGGTTCAAAGAAAATTAATGAATTAATTATTAATGGAGGTTGTGATCGCCCACTCAATGTGATTATATAATATATTTTCTTTTGTGTTTGTGTGTGTGTGTGTGTGTGTGTGTGTGTGTGTGTGTGTGTGTGTGTGTGTGTGTGTGTGTGTGTGTGTGTGTGTGTGTGTGTGTGTGTGTGTGTGTGTGTGTGTTTGCGTGTACGTGCGTGTGCTCGTGCGCAGGATACACCCAGACCAACGTGGGTGAGGCTCTGGCAGCTGTGCACGGCTCCGAGTTCAGTCAGACCACCATCTGTCGCTTCGAGAACCTCCAGCTCAGCTTCAAGAACGCCTGCAAGCTGAAGGCCATTCTGGCTAAATGGCTGGTGGAGGCCGAACAGGCTGGTGGTGAGAGAAACCCACACACACACACATTCACGCACACACACACACACACACACACGCACACATGTACATACGCATCTATGCACGTGATTGAAAATTAATGATTGTGCTGTTTTTTTGTGGGTTTTCCGTACCTCCTCTAGCCCTATATAATGAGAAGATGGGCATGAATGAACGCAAGAGGAAGCGCAGAACCACTATCAGGTAACAAAAAATGCGGTATAATGACATGTCTGATGAGACAAGATGTTGAAATCTGGTCATATAATGACATAATGTCATAAAATGATGGTATAATGAAGGTATAGTCTTACTTTGTTCTCACCAATTCTCCCCTCCCCCCCTACCTGCCCACACACACACACACACACACACACACACACACACACACACACACACACACACACACTCACTCACTCACTCACTCACTCACTCACTCACTCACTCACTCACTCACTCACTCACTCACTCACTCACTCACTCACTCACTCACTCACTCACTCACTCACTCACTCACTCACTCACTCACTCACTCACTCACTCACTCACTCACTCACTCACTCACTCACTCACTCACTCACTCACTCACTCACTCACTCACTCACTCACTCACTCACTCACTCACTCACTCACTCACTCACTCACTCACTCACTCACTCACTCACTCACTCACTCACTCACTCACTCACTCACTCACTCACTCACTCACTCACTCACTCACTCACTCACTCACTCACTCACTCACTCACTCACTCACTCACTCACTCACTCACTCACTCACTCACTCACTCACTCACTCACTCACTCACTCACTCACTCACTCACTCACTCACTCACTCACTCACTCACTCACTCACTCACTCACTCACTCACTCACTCACTCACTCACTCACTCACTCACTCACTCACTCACTCACTCAGGCCCAATCCCATTTCTACCCCTTACCCCTTCAAAACAAGGGGGAGGGGTAAGGGGAAGGGGTAGAAATGGGATTGGGCCTAATCATCCTCTTCTCTCTCCTAGTATGGGAGCGAAGGAGGCCTTGGAGCGCAGCTTCATGGAGAAGAGCAAGCCCTCGTCACAGGAGATCCTGCGCATGGCTGAGGGACTGCACCTGGAGAAGGAGGTCGTCCGCGTGTGGTTCTGTAACCGCCGGCAACGGGAGAAGCGAGTGAAGACGAGCCTCCACCTTAGCTGCTACCTGTCTAAAGAGAGCCAAGGCTGTAGGTAGCAACACGTCAGGCATAGAAAAGGGAAGTATAAAACATATGGCGCCTAGTGGCAGGGTTTCAATGCTCACTGGGTAATGCATTGTATGTCCCATTTCACTTTTTTGGGGAAAGATACCCTAACCCTAACCCTAGCCCTAACCCTAGCCCTACGAATTCATTTGGCGACCAATTTCACGTAGATAATAGCCTATCAAGCTAGGATCTACCATCAAAATCATGTGATAATAAGTGGTTTTGGTAAAGGAATGTGCTCAGGAACGTCATCAAATCAGCACTCGATTTTTATCCTAAATACAAATGCTAAATTGGTTTTCCAATCCAGCCAAGTGTGGGGAAAATCAAAGAAATTCACCCGAGAATTGCAACGTAATCCGAAGGGGCCGCCCCTTCACTCTCCGTCCCTATTGTTTTTAAACAGCAGCTAATAACCTCATCTGAGGCCACCTTGTTTGCGGCCGTCATGTTTAAAATACTCTCTATATGTTTGGTAGGCCTATTTTAAGATGTAATTATGTATAGAAAGTCTCCTTCAATGCTTTTAGTTTTCTGAATGTGTATGCAAAATATACATTTAATCTGAAATGTTAGCAGGAAACCAGGTGGTGGCAGCAAACACCCACATATGGCAATGCTGTATGTTGTGCCTTTATCAAATTCTACAAATACTATGTCAAACCTGTGTTTCAACTAACATTTGAGAAGCTAGGATACTACTTTTTAGAGAGAAGTGAAAGATATACAACACTCTACGCCTTTATGACTTTGATGTGACTTTGACATAATATATTTTACTATTTAATCTTGTACTTTATATTTTTATCCCAACAGATTTACACTCCTGTTTGACTTTGTGATTCAGAAGTTCCAAGGCTACCTCTTTACGAATAATTGAAAAAGAAAATACAAGTGTAGTGTCTTTTATATCAAGTGCCTATGATGCTCTGTTGAAGAAACTTGGAATTGTTTTAAGAAAAAAAATCTGATGTACGCTATGACAATCTATTTATTTGATATATAATATATTACATTGAACCATTCCTATTGCGTGCTTTCTTGTATTTATTGACTGATTGATTGTAGTGGAATGGTGATCTGAGGGAATGTTCTGCCACGCTTGACAGGAGAGATCTAAATACATGATTTGTTGCCACGACGACAAGACAGAGATTACAGCAGGCAGGCAGGCAGGCAGGCAGGCAGGTATGTCTGACCTGGATTTTGATTTGATTGATACAAACCACATGTCACAAGTTCAACACTCCAATATACAATACAATACAACTGGAGACCAGTGATGTCTTTCTTGGCAGAACTAGTTTTCTCGTTCTTCTGTGAACACCAACAATGTTTTTTTGTATGTGTTGCATTTTTTTTCTTTATCCCTCTCTAGATTTCCCTCATAAAGCAAGTGCGTTGATGTATTTGTGGAGGTCCATGTCATGATGATTAAATAAAAAATAAAAATGTTGGATGATGAAGGATTCAATTCAACCGTGTTCCCCCTGCACCCACGTCTTGAAGGTACCCATGAATAAATGCATTAAAGAAAGGAGATATTTTTATGGGACATTCCCATATGAGCCGTTATAACTGGGGTATCATACATTAATAATGTTTCCTTAATAAAATATGGGGGAGACCCAAAGTCAGACACACACTGTGGTGCATCTGTAAAACAAACAACCTCAAAAACATGCACGTTAACACCCCTGGCCTGCCCATAAGCAAGGCAAGGCACTACCCCCTGGAGTTGGGTCCTGGGTGCTGCTCTTGTGAGGCAGGCAGCCCATTGCTCATAGCTCCTAGCATAGGATGGGTCAATGCACAGAATGATAGTCCTCATGGGTATTAATACAAGGATATCGTATCAAGGTGTTGCAGGAGGTACAGGCCCCACTGGGGAAACATGCACATCACTGGTAGCTACCGCAGCGACTTACAGTACAGCGACAAGAAAGGACAGACCAGCAAATTGTACATGAAGAAGTTTTATTCTTTATAAAAGCCATAAACCCTTAATAGAGTCACTGTACAATGGCATAGGACCGTACATACAGTAGTTTACAAGGAAAGTAAAATACAAATAATATAATGATAGTTACATTACAATCAAGACAGCCCCCCAAGTTGTTTCCAGTTTCAACAAAAGGTCTGCGCTATTACTGCCGCAGTCCCTTCTGCTGCGCAACAGTGTGGGGGACGGCAGTGATGTCCTTGAGGCTTATAATGTACAGAATCCAATATACAATGTACAACGCCAGACACATGCAGTCTCATCCTCGTTGAATTTGGCAAAAGAAAAATAAATAAACGAAAGCAACATCCCAGGGAATTGAGGAACACCCATATCTATGTATTTCTTGTCTGTGTATCCTCATTATATAGCATCCAAAAAAAACGAAAAAATAACAAAAAAGGAGGAAGAAAAAGCTAGGATTGATAAGAGCAAATCTCCTGAATCACAGTGTCATTTTAAGAGGTACACTTCTGGTTCACTGCTTTCATCGGGGTCGTGTTGAGTAGGAGCGAAGAAGGCTTTTTAGTCAACGTATGACGCAATGAAGGGATCATATCGACGACAATGCCTGAGAGCGGTCATCGTAGGTCACACACAGGTGTCGCTCATGACACTAATTAGGTGGGCTGCTTCCTTTATGTACCAGGGCACGGGTGGAGACCCCACTAGGGAAGAAAAAATGATGCTGTCTCCGCCCTTGTATGTAAAATGAGCAGACCCATAATTAGTGTTAGAAGAAGACACCTGCGTTTCACTCAATTATACAAATGGAGACAAATCACTTAGCCAATTACTTTGGAGAATAAAAACACATTTCTAAGTATTAATGACCTTGTTCTATTTGTCAGTAGCAGGAAACTGTTTGTTTTTAACTACTACTTCCAAGTAAATAATTACAACAAATTGTAAGATTAGTGTTTGGACCAGATGGTGAAAAGAAGCTAAAATCATTGTTGGTTTATCACCCGATTTACCCATATTAATCTATCTATCGATCTATAAATAATAAAGTTGTTGTGCAAAGGCCTTACCCTTAGCCCTAGGGCATTGATGTCATTAGTTCTTACACTAGCCCAGGTCAAGAGTCATTTCAACTCCTTTGGTTATAGTAGCGTACCTAAGGATGGTTAGAAACAGCAGTTGTTGGGGGTTTACAGGCTACATATTTTGGGTTTGCAACGCTACATACTGAGGCATGGACACTAAAAAGGTCACTTTAGTAGGGGTAAGTGATGCTTAGAGTTTAAATGAGAAAACATCATATCATCATATGTTCATCCCTATCAAACCAGAGAACGTAATCTCTCATTCGACCGAAATTTGGAAAATTTGCCAAAAACGTATATCTATGGGAATGTTTGAATCAAAGAAAAGTTGACCTTTATTTGAAGACAGACGATTGGAGAAGGGTCTTTTCATGGTCTAGTTCAACACCTGCAGTTGGTTCACATTCAGGCTTGGACTAGGTCATTATAAATATTGTTTTGCATAAAACAAAATCATATGTTCTCCTCCAATGTCTAAGGCAATATGACCCTGTGTGCGTGTGCGTGCGTGTGCGTGTGCGTGTGCGTGTGTGTGTGTGTGTGTGTGTGTGCATGTGGGGTAAGAGGTACATTTCTCCTCTGTTTGTTTGAGACGATATGTGCATGCACATGTGTGTGTGCTTGTATGCGTGTGCTTGCGTGTGTGTGGGCTTGTGTGCGTGTGTTAGTCGACTCCCAGGGCTCGGAGCTGTCTCTCGATCTCCTCGTCTGAGATGGTGTCCTGCTTCGAGGAGGCGGCTTCTGGTAGGCTCCTCCCTGCTGCCGGGGCTCTTACCATCTTCAACACAAGATAAGATACACAACAAATACCATCAGGTCCAAGCAGACTACACACCACACAGACACACACACACAGCTTTAGCCCTTAAGGGGTTGTCAAAATCCACTTTTATCCGGGCTTGCTAAATGTGTGGCTGGCCCAATCTGCTCCACATTTTATACGACTGGGAAAAAAAATAGGAAATCTTGCTTCTGGGATAAATCCACATATTGGATAGGTCCATTTCAAAATGCACACATGTGGCGTGTAGCCTTTACACATGTTACAGCTGAATAACAACACCAGTAGCGTGCCTCATAATCAGAAGGCAGTCGGCGGGAACATTTGATGAATTATACTATTACTATCCTTTTGGGCTGTTGAGAAGACTTTGCTTTCCAGCTATTTCGTTATGTATGGCTACCTATTGTGAAGGGTAATGACCCGTAGAGGCCTCCAGGTGGCGCAAGACTGACAACAGATGGCCAGTGTGGGGCTGCCCGATAGACACAGACAGGGCTTAGGGCTGTGGCAGCTGCCAGAGTGGGGAAGCCATTTGGGGAACGACATGTGGCTGTTTGTCTTCTATTGTCCATCTTCCCCGTTGAGTTTGTGACCATCCTATTCACAGAGACGATATCCCTTCCCTCTGGTAACGCTTTCAAGGTACCGGGAATAAAAACAAGCAGATACAAGCACTCTTGCTCCAAACCGCTCTTGGCTTATTCAACAGACTTTACATTTGTTTTACTTTTTAAGACCTTAAGTCTAGTCGTGATGATGTGTGCATCATGGCCTGTTCTTAAAGTCGCAATGTGTAGGATTGAGCCCCCCCTGCCCCCCACCCCCCACCCGTTTGTACCCCGGAGAATTCAGTATTCAAATAACTCAACAACAGTGTAGCTCAACTCTAAGTGGCTGTGCAACTGTGTGACGCAAACGAGCGTGACTCCCGCTCGCGTTAACCTGCGAGAGCGGGAGTAGCGTCCGTATGCTGATTGGACATCGTCATTTTGAATGCACAACAAAGTGCTGTCCAGCGGGTCCTATTGATTAGTTGATAGGAGGCGTTGCACCATCCTATGCCAAATGTCAACACGCGCTGTGGCTGAGGGAATGGGGCGCGACGAGATATGAAGATACACTGTAGAGGATGGAAAAGTTTGTGTCCGAGATGATACTGAAAGATAAGAGAGCGTAGAGAGACGGCAGCGAAGGCGTTGCCTCCTGCTGGTCCGACCCGGAGTGACACCAGACCGGTCGTTTTCCTCACCTTTCCTGAGATCTCGATGCCGATCTCATCCAGCACCTGGTTGACAATGTCCTGAGATTCTTCTTCGTCGCCGGAGGCATCGAAGATCTCGTCCAACGTGTCGTTGACTTTGGAGGGACAGAGGAAGGGGAGGGCGGTAAAAACAGGTCAATGAGCAGAGGCCAATGACCTGAGAGTTGGAGTTTACCTACCGTTGGCGCTGTTTTTTGAAAAATGCTGCCTGCCTGCGTGTGTGTGTGTGTGTGTGTGTGTGTGTGTGTGTGTGTGTGTGTGTGTGTGTGTGTGTGTGTGTGTGTGTGTGTGTGTGTGTGTGTGTGTGTGTGTGTGTGTGTGTGTGTGTGTGTGTGTGTGTGTGTGTGTGTGTCCCCTTACTCATTTCCTCGGTCATGCCCATCTTCATGTTTTCTTTCTGGAAGTCCTGCATGGTCTTCAGGGTCTTCTGTGGATCCATCTTCTTATTCACAGCCTGCATCGTCTGCACAAATCAACACACACACACACAATTGGACATCATAATTGAATGTTTGACAGCCGGCGAGCATGTCACATGGCAGTGAATCTTTCACCATTCCTGGAGTCAGATAGTGTTTCTTTGTGTTTCCCGTTCACTGCCTTGGTTAACCAGCCAGTGATTACTGATTCTGGTCCTCTTAATGCATTGCTCTAACCTAAAGTACCTAACACTAGTCAATTTTAATCAAATAATTAACAAACTGAGGTGGAGATGGAGATGCGTGCTGCAGCTCTTCATAGGCCATTAACCAGGAGGAGCCTAATGGGATTTGACAAGGCAACGTTTGATCAGCAGCTAGATTCCCTCCTCGCTACATCCATCTTTGGTACGCTATGGGCAAACAGGAGTGCTACAAGAATAGGCTTAAAAGACATGGACCCGGTCACACATTAGAAAACAAGTTAAATATTCACGGTGATAATTATGACATGATGCCATGGACAATATTTCCGAACCCTAGTAACAACAATAATAACTCTCCCGTTGCCCGTAACACAATGCCCCATGGGTGGGAAGGGACTCTTTCTGGAGACATTAGAAGACTAATTAGAAGAGTCTCGGAGGAGTTTTTACAACTAGGTTACCCAATCTGCCTGGTGGTGCCCATTTAACTCTTTGTAAATGCATTTTTTTCCCCCCAAAAAAGATAAAAAGGTAATTATGTTTCTTTGAAGTCAGACAAGATCTGTCCCGCCTCGAGTGAGAAACAGCAGCAGTGGAGAACAACGGCCTGATGAAGTGAACGTTTTGGAATTGGCACACACAGGAATGACCGAAATCCTTGAAACTCTCTACCATTACAAAAAGGCAAACCCTAATACTTTTTTGGGCCTTTAAACTAAAAACAGTTGGTTACATTAAACTGCCTGCAATCAAAAACGTGGAAACTAACCCTCACCACAGAGCCAGTGGAGCGTTCACTTACCTTTGCGGTGGTGGCCATAGCGCCTGCCATCTTCATTTGGGAGTTCATGACCTTGGCCTGCGTTGACATGGAGGTCACCTTGGAGCTGACGGCGTACGTCCGGTTCTTCTGCTTCCTTAGCTGGACCAGCTGCTTGGCCAGGATCTTGCACGCCTCGCGGTTTCCACTCTTGGCCATTTTCTTGATCTCCGCTTCCTAGATTTGGGTTAGCGTTTAGTTGACATACCGTGTCATGCATCAGAAAGGTCCATAGTGTAATACACATTACCAACACCAATGCTGGTACTGTGATGTAATGATGCTCCTTTTCCACATTGGACACTGGAAGATAATACACCGCTACTCTATTAGAACATTTGTAACCTTTAGATGGCAGGAAACAGCCATTAAACACATTCAGCTTGTAGGCTAACATCAAGTCATCCAAATAATTCAGGGGTCTGGTCTATTGACATTGTGTATAACTAAACAAACAACCAATATGTGTCCACACCTGCAAGCAAGTGCATCCTTTTAGATCTAGTAAACATTGCTAAACATATCGGTGCCCCCAGAGAGTGTGCGTGCGTGTGTGTGTGTGTGTATGTCTGTGTGTGCGTTTCCCTAGAGAGGTGAGCATGGCTGCAGGCTACCGTGAGGCTGGCCAGACCTCAGACCGCAGCAACAGCAGAAATTACATTTGTCTCACACACACACACACACACACACACACACACACACACACACACACACACACACACACACACACACACACACACACACACACACACACACACACACACACACACACACACACACACACACACACAGCTTCAGGCTTGTCCCATCTCTGCCTACTAAGCACATCCGGAGACTCTAAACGATATCTAGCAGTGAAAACTATTCCCCTGAAAGACGACCATAGAAAAGATAATAAGTCCAGCTCCAATGAACTCCTGAATATATGAACGCTGAAAAGACACCAAAGAGACGGGAACCCGGGGGGGATCGGCTACTGATAGAAGAGTGCCGCGCATTGTTTATGGTCTTGTCCGGTGGAACTGCAGGGAGTCGATGGGCTGAGAATAGGGTGTTCGCTGTCGGTACGGGGGAGGAGAGACATTTATATAGAGCTCTGCCCGGAAACACTGACGGGAGAACTGAGACGAGTCTGCCAAAAGCTTGAGTGCTTCCTTTGACCCAAGGAGAGAAGATGGTTTATTGCTGATGCAAAAAAAAAAAAACGCTTCCCAAACGTGGCTTTCTTGCCAAACGCTTTTGGGGGGGCGTGTCCTCAGGCAGGTCGCACATTTGCCCGCAAATTTTTTTTCTTCGTGCAGAAAGTCTTGCCTGCCTGGAGGACTGGAGAAAGTCATTATGCTGAAGTACGATAAAGGAACTTCTCTTATCTTACACTGGAATCTTTCATTCAGATGATAACATAAACCAAAAGCTTTAACCAAAATTTGACTAATTAGCAGACGGCAGTAATAAGGCGGCCGAATTGGCTTCCCTGTGGAGATAATTATGCCCTGTCTGGTGTTGGTTTTACGCAGCAGAGAAAAGAGGGGCTGGCAAATGAGGAAAGGTCTTTTCATCTTTTAGCAATGGGAAATATCCAATTCTATTGTTGAATGTAGCATATTGGTCACACTCTGTGTGTGGGCCTGGGTGCATGCTTGGTGTCCATACACATTGTGTCGCCAACACACACACACACACACACACACACACACACACACACACACACACACACACACACACACACACACACACACACACACACACACACACACACACACACACACACACACACACACACACACACACGACTCATATTGTTACACACTCGAAAGCTTTGAGTGAATCATGTTGCATTGCACTACAGATGATATCCGGAATAGAAAGTGAATTTGGACAATGTTTGACTCTGGTTTTATATAGCATACATATTGATGCAATATGTAGAAATACATGAAGGATGCCTTGGGATGTTCCATTTATCCATAGAGGTAGGAGTGTCTGCATTTGTGCATGTGTTACCATTTGCTTCTCTTGTTTCTCCAGCGCTGTCCTGTCTCTGGTGATTTGCCTCTGAGTACCACGCAGCTCCTTCGTCTGCTCTTTGATGAGGTCTACAGACAGACAGACGGACAAAAGATGGAATGCAACAGGATCAATTGCTTTATGCATTGTGAGCAAGCACATTGTGTGAATCATCTCGGCTGCTTAAAACTAGCAAGGTTCTATTAACTTGAAGATAAGAATTTTTTTTGCATCAGATCTATCTGATAAATGTGCAAAGAATAATGCATGTAGGAAGGTAAGGAAACAATAACTGTCAGTCATACAGTAAAGTCATGAGCTCATGCATGTCCCCAAGTCACTCATTCAACCGTGCTTTATGAGCAATACTCAAGCAGTTTCTCTGATAAAACACACCCTGTGCGGGTTATTACCTGTGTGTCACATTCAAACCTAGGGGAACACAAACACCAACAGACACACACACCCACAGCTGGGTGATAGTCACAAAATCCATTATTCAAATAACTTTGAGTCAGACAAGAGAACAGTGTTGAAGTGGTTATGGGCTGAGGCATTCGTCAAATATAACTTTGATTGTATACTTAAAGAAGCAATAAATAATATTAAGAAATGTAAATGTTCATTATAATATGATATGTATAAAGTATAAATAATATGATAACCTTTAGTAGGAAACATCACTGAAGAGTTAATTCATTCAGAAGTGGTCTAAAATGTTGATTAGCCAATTTCGAAACATAAAACCAAAATAAAGACACATCAAATGTATAATAAAATCATTGGAAAACATTACAATTGTTCATAATAAACATGATGTTTGTCAACCCAATCAAACATTGTCATAACACTTAGAGGAGGAAAAAGATAATAGTGATGAAAGATAACTTCAAAATACACAAACGACTGCTAAAGCTGCCTTGCTTGACCCAAAAAGCCAAAACGCCAACACATCTCGACGGCCTGTCTGTCTGCACAGGTGTGTCCTATCGCACACCGCCACTGCGCCTGCGTATGGCTGGACCACTTGTGAGAATGGAGTCTGAATACGTACAACGTGACGTAGACACCATGAGTGTGATCGTACAAATACATGGGATCTTAAACCCCCCCCCCCCCCCATTCCACAACTCATAACGACGCCCCTCAAACCCGACGCCTCGGATGGTACGAAACTGGGCGAGTTCCATAGACCCCCCCATCCTCCCTGGCACAATATGCAAAGAAGATGGGGGCGAGAGGTGTGTCCGTGTCCAGACGCTGAGTAAATGGGGAAAGGGAGTTGGACGACTCGTCAACGGATCGGCTTTGAGCGGGCGGCATAACGCGGTAAGCCTCTCGATGGGGGAAACTTGAATGGGGAAAGTGATGGGAGGTGTGTTTGTGGGTGTGGTGGTGGGTTTTGGGGGGTTTTTTATGCTGTGAATTGATCTTATGAAAAACATAACAGGGAGATTGATTGCCTAAATACAATTTAATTTGATTGGATTTTGACTGAATGTTAAAAGTGTAAGAGTGTATCCCATGTGTCAGTATAATATGACTAAATTATCACAAAAAGTAGAAGTTAACTCTATGGACCAAATGTATGCATACCAATACCAACATTATTTTTTACCTCTGGAATATATTTAAATTAGTTCAATAAATCAGTATTTTTATTACTGTATGACACCGAATATGATTGATGTTGACATGTACCATAACTGGGTAGTGCAAAGGGCCATAACCATAAGTAATGGATAGTGGTTTGTGTAAACCACTTGTATGCGGCTTAACCTACTTTTTTTCTAAAAAAGCTGCACTAGGAACTACCAACTTCCTAACAACCCACACACATTCTAATTCAAACACAAATCACACACACACACACACACACACACACACACACACACACACACACACACACACACACACACACACACACACACACACACACAAAAAGTATTTCTCATATTTATTTTTTTCTCTTTCACACACTTGAATATAAACTTTTCCCAATGTCCACCCATTGACATATGTTGTACGCTTAGCATTCAGGAAAGCAGATAGCTAGCTGATAAGCTTACTGCTACCCCACACAAAACAGCTACCCAGTTGGCATCAGCTATAGTGTTACAAATAGTGACACTACATCATAGTGTGTTTGTGACTATATAGCATTTCACGACTCAGGTGCCACCATGAACGAGACTATCAATGTAAGTGGTTTATGAAACCAATCATGAAGACGGATAGAGACTGGATTTTGAACGTGGCTAGGGAACAGGTTAAACTGGGTGCGCTGTTGTCATGAGATTAACAAGGCATCCCAGCCAGGCTAAAAATAAGTGAGCTAGCATGTTATTAATCGAGCAAAACTCACCGTCAGCTGTCTTCTTCTTGAAAAGCGAGGCCATGGCGATACGATATGACTACGTTAGTACAATTTACACTTAAATATATTTAAAATGTCTAACACAAAAGCCGAGCTGCCGAGACAAAGTGACAGCTCCTGTAATCAACACTAGATTTCCTGGTTTACTTTCTGTGGGTTGTTCCTCTCTCTGCGACCGGTTCACATGACTTCCCCCTCTGACGTCACGGCGAAACCCTTTTGGTGCAATACTGAACAGGCCTTCAGGGGGCGCTGCCATTCTTATTCACCAAATGTTAATACAAATTTGCACGGCAAGAGCCGTAGTCAAATAGGTCAGGGAATAGGTCAAACACATTGTTGCGGTACATTTACCGGAATATTTAATCCAATTGATATTTTAATTGGATGTATATAATCCATTATATTGTGCAATTATGCTTAGAATTCGGTGTAATAATATATAAATGATCAATGTACATATAAAGTAGTCTATATAACAAACCAAAAGTAAGAAAATTGTTCCACATGAAAATAGTACGTGTACACATCCATGGATGTCAAGGATTTTGAATCTTCCAATTTAGGGGGTTGTGGACTACAAATGGCCGCCCATTCCAAGGGGTCAGCTCTCCCATCATTTTCCATCCACCAATTAAATTGGAGGTTACGTTTCATTCTACAGGCAGGCAGGAAACTCTTGAACCGTGAATCAAATAATAAACTCCCATCTCCACAATTGAGTCAGGGTCGCAATAAAACCAAGTACCAACAAGAACAAAAGACAATTTTGTGGGGAGGGCAAGTGAAGTTTCACCCCAACAATAACCAGCTTTTCCCAGGTTTATTTTCTTCCTTTTTCTGTCACAGACGAGAGTAGAGAGAGGTGACTTTGAGAGGGACCCACGTGAATAGAATAGCCTTAAGCACTATCTCCACTCCTGGAGGAGCGTGTGTGTGTGTGTGTGCCTGTGTGCCTGTGAGTGCACATGCATGTTAATGTGTGCGGTGGCGTGTTTCCATGCGTTCCTCCATGTCGGCCCGGGGCGTTGTTCTTGTTAAGGCTATTAGGGAAGATGTTTGGCTGTAATCAGTGAAGGACTGCAGGGACCCCCACTAAACGGCCTCATCACTGGCAGACCCCCATCGGTGATAAATCTACCCCCAAGCACTGGGACCCCCTCCCCCCCTGTATAACGTCCGTCGTGCCATGTCCCTCTGACACAATATAGTGGTGGAACATCTGAAGATGGTAGGAGACCTGAATGTCATGTCGTGTTGATGACGGCTAGAGGGTTGAATTGAGAATGTAAGTCCTTCAAAGTTGAGGTGTCTTAAAAAAACGGTCCGGTTTGTCGGTAAGTCTGCCTGTCTGTCACTTCAATCACAATTGTGTGTGCGTGTCTCAGTCCATCAAATGCGTTTTTGATGCCTACATGTGGCAGGTTAGGTGGATCCTGTAACTACTGCCTGCCAATATTTTTGTTCCTGACTTCTTTCTTTTTCATCTCAAACTTCCATAGTTTAATTTGAATACATAGGCCTACATGCTTCCAATCTAAATGGTATACCATAATATCAGAATTACCTATCTTTTACTGAAATTATGTTGCATAATACCGTTGAAAATATTTGCCGTGTTTATAGTGAAGGCGCTATGGTGCGTCGTTTTGTCTGCTCCTCTTTCCTTTCCTTTTCCTATGGTCGTTCTAAATGTTACTTCGCTCTCTCTCCTTTTTTTTTTGGTAATTCTTTTTCCCAAATTCTCAATGTTCTTGTAGCCATCTCTCCTCCTTCCCTTTTCATCTGGTGTAGCCTTGGGCAAGCAGGCATTTAATGTTAATGGGATAACTACAGTGTGTATTAGAAACAGTCAGACAGAGGGGTGGGGAGTGGGAGAGAGAGAGAGAAAGATCGAGGGGTGGGGGAGTGAGACTGGGGAACGAAAAGAGAGATAGTTCATGTGTGAAATGAGATCCCTGCACAATCAGTGGGAGTCTAAACTTAAAAGCGCATGGAGTGTTAGCTTTAAGGTATCATCTAAGGTGATGGCACAAATCTTTTTATACATCACTTACAAAGCAATTGCTTTAACACTTTACACAGACCAAACCGGTCATGCAGCCTAGAAGAGAGCTACTTGAACATCATCAATGGTCTAGCTCTCACTGTAAAAATATGTGCAGCATTCCAGATTCACGTCTTGGCAAACATACTGCAGAGAAACTACATGAATTATTGGCTGGGGTGGTGTACAATTTACTAATGCTCTAATAAATTGTGCTTCAATAGAGAAAGTGTGTACAAATAAAAAATAACTGGATGATTTGCCAAGGACATTTTGTAAAATGGTGGTAAATACCATATTCTTTCTCTGTTGCATGACATACCAATATTCAATAAATATTTTTTTTAGTAAAAAAAAACAAGTTCATTCTTTGATAATTTTTTTTTATTTTTTAGCATCAAACATAAAGGAAAGATGATGCAACTTTATGCGTGGTCTGATGGCACAATTATGAAAACGGGTGGGAAAGTAAACCACAGTTAATCAAACCCATTTTGTTTCTAGTGGGGGTGATGGGGGGGAAATCCCTAACAATGCATGAAGTTATCAACTATCATATCATTCTATCAAGTATAATTATTTCAACATAAATTTGATAGCCACGTTTATCTAATAACAATGTTCATTTGTATTAATTTATTTGTCCACGAAAAAACCAGCAAAGGACAAGTCATTGAACGTTTCTGGAAGTCAAAGTAGCAACGCAAGCAATGCAATGTAGAAAGAGCGTGGAGAGCGAGGAATAGACGTGACCGCGGTGGGGACAGGGGGGGGGGGAAGAGGACGGGGGCTAATAAAGCGGTTGAGTGATTCCTCTCTCTCTGCCCGTGGGATGAATGTGGGCTCGCCGCCGCAGTACAGAGCGTCGGGGAGCAGTGGGCGATGACGTGATGCCACCAGGCCTTCGCTGCTCAGCGTCCCCATCAGCAGCAGTGGCCCAAACACACCGTCCCATTAAGACCCCCCACGGTCCCCAGCGTCCCCATCGCCGCATGTACATGGGCCCGGGCGCACGCTTAGCCCTGAATGCATGTTGTGTATATATATATATGCATATAGGAACAGATTGCGGGTAGATATATCCGCTTGGGGCCATAATATAGGATAATCCAAAAACACACGGACACACACACGCGCGCGGACACACACACACGGTCAATGTTATGTTCCTTAGCAGCAGGTCCCTGTTTAGCCTGGAGGAGCTAATTTTTCTCAGAGAGTATCCCCCCCCCCCCCCCTCCCCTCCCCCCCTCCCCCTCCTCCTTTTCCCCTTGACTCCCAAATATTCAGTCTCTGAACCAGAGTCAGTCCACACACAAAAGAGCCTTGGGGCAGAGATGGAAGTCACCAGAACAAGTAGGACAAGGGTCCCAGTGGGGGGGGGTGGGGTGAGGCACCCATATGTCATTAGCAGCGGGGAATTAGAGTCATTACATCTGCAAGGGCAGCAGCAGAGGACAGGCCAGTCGGACCCAATAAAAAAAAAGGAAAGAGGAAGAGGTGGCCAGGTGGATTTTGGGGGACACGGAAATGGATGGACGCGTGTTTTGGTTCATTGGTGAATCTATGCTTTAAGGGACGGGCTCCGCAAACATGTGTTGGTCGAGATAGCGGAGACCACAGAGTTGGACTCCTTTTATTATTTTATTTTATTATTTGTAAGACCTTTGTCTTTGTTTTCCACGTGTTTTTATTTATGCAGGAAATTTGAACGTAATCTCATCCTTCTCGTTTGTGAATTTACTTAATATATGGCATGGAACAGTGTTGCAGCGAAAGAAAGGACAAGATACACTCTCCCTCATCAAAAATCAATACGGTTCATTTCACACCTACTTTCATGGAACCAATACAATTCCCCGCATAAGCGGCTCCACTTTATTTTCTAGTTTTCTTCACACTTGATATCTAAGGATTCATTTTAGACTATGTCAGGCTTATGTTTGGGGGATAATATTCCCATTTGACCCTAGTGGAAACAGGGCTGGGTCTATTGGAGGGAGCCCGTCAAACTGACCCCTGCCTTTGTTTCGCTGTCGTCTCATTAACTTACGCAGGGCAAACTGAGCCTTTTCCATTATCTCCCCGAGTGCTGATTTGAGGAGGGATTGAGAGATTGAATAATTATTCTGTTCTGTTAAAGAAGGGCCCAGGCTTGAGGGAAGTGGCGGATCAGAGACGTTTGCAGTGCAGTGTTTCGGTAAGTTAACATGATGGCCGTGCAGACTGTATCCACACGCAAACCACAGACATGCACAAACTTGATGGATTGAGTTTCTTTTCTTTGTTTCTTTGTGGAGCCTTGCAATTAAAAGTCTTGTATAATCTATTAGGAAAGTAAGAATAAATGGCACACAGACTATTAAAACTGTGCAAATGTGAGATTACATTGATGAAGAGGATGCAATGAGAATGGTTTATTTTTGGCCAGTAAGGCCCAATGTTGCTGGTTTCTGTGGTTTAAAATGGAAATCTGGTTTCTATTAACATACTAATGACTTGCCTGATGTTCATTACTGTGATGATGTTTCAAATGATTCTAAATGGTTTACATTTAACCAAGTAGGAAGCAAGAAAAGCAACGTGCGTTCCATGTTAACATGACTCAATTGTGGCTCTTTATAGTATAATAATAATAATAATAATAATAATAATAATAATAATAATAATAATAATAATAATAATAATAATAATAATAATAATAGTAATAACTGAATTGTCTTAACGACCCTCACAACAATTCAAACCTTACAGCCACTGGAATCTTTGGAATCATATGATTTTGACTCAAATCGATTCTGATATGAATACATTTTTCCTGAATGAGCGAGAGGTTGTGATTATACACACACTAATGGCCTTTTAATGAGACTTTAATGTCTCCACTCTATTCGCTCTCCCACCTGTGACATTGCTGCTCCTCAGGATCTAAAGTTTGTGTGTATTTATGTGTGTGTGTGTGTGTGTGTGTGTGTGTGTGTGTGTGTGTGTGTGTGTGTGTGTGTGTGTGTGTGTGTGTGTGTGATTAGCTGAATATATCAATTCTGACTTATATATGAATCAAATTAAAGTGAAAGTCAAATTATAAATATATATATGTATCTATACATACGTACATTAATGCAGAATATGCTAGAAAGAAACAAGGACTCATTCATACTTCTGCATTAGGGTAGACCACTGGTTCTGCATCATTCTCACAATGATAGCCACTATTACTACATCAAGATGACTACCGCCGATATCATCGGGTCCTCTGGGAGAATTAGCATCTGGCAGGTGTGCGCGTTGTCCAATCTCTCCAAAGTAATGCTGATTATTTTTTATCATGACACAGCACTCTGCAAGCTCATTATGGGATATCATCCCATAATGCCGTTATCTCACCACACCTGTGTCATTAGAAGTGCACGTTCAGTGTGTTAATTATATAAAATACATCATTGTGAGATAACTGCAACTGCAAACCAAAGTGATTTGCAGTATCAAGAGTCAATCCTCTATATATGTTCATTAGCATAAACCCAGAGGAACAGCTTATTAGTGGCTGGCTCAGTGCACAGGTGGTGAAAGCTCCCTAAAAAGGTATATTCCAATAGATTTAAAAACAACAACACAACTAAAACTGTGGATTTATCTGTGTGGAGTTGTTAGTACAAATCGGGACCAGTACTGTCCCTTGTGACAACAGATTGATACAGACTGGCTAGAATGGACAGTTGACAAATCCTTTAACAAAACCACATGTCATGTCTGGGACACATGGTTTTGTCAAAGGATTTGGTTGTGTGCAGTGGGGAACAGTCGACAAAATAGCAGCACTTACATCGTATACACAGCTACGCAGAAGATTTTGGCTGATTGTGCAGAAATGGTACAGCACCATTGGAGTCAAACAAAAATACAAGCAATAAACAGAATGAAAATTATAATCTGTGATTAACAATATTGCTCAGTCTTCTACAAGGCTGATGTCATTAATCTACTATACTCATTCTTCATTATTGTTGAGGTCAAAGCACGGATAGTGATAGGAACCGGAGAATATTGCCTATTTAAATCTTGCTACCATGGAGTGCTACAAGTTTGCCTCCATCTCTTGAAGGCCGGAACAAAGCATCAGCCAGACTATCTTCTGATCCACAGCCGCTCAGTTTCCGCCGTCTTTAATACATGGACTAATAATAATCTCAGAGCCTCATTAAGGAGAGCGGGAGGCACGAGTGCAGAGCCTTCACCAGATGTTGATGCTAACGCGCACCCGCCCCAAACCCTCAGGACCGGGTGCTAGTGAGCGCATTTAGGAGCAGATGTGTGTATGTGTTCATCTATGAATAAAACCCTTATAGCGTGTGTGTGTGTGTGTGTGTGTGTGTGTGTGTGTGTGTGTGTGTGTGTGTGTGTGTGCGTGTGTGTGTATATGAGTGTGTGTGTGTGTGTGTGTGTGTGTGTGTGTGTGTGTGTGTGTGTGGGGGGTCCTTGTGTTGGTGTGTGTGTGTGTGTGTGTGTGTGTGTGTGTGTGTGTGTGTGTTTGTGTGTGTGTAATTGTGTGTAGGTGTTCTTGTGTTGATGTGTGTGGTGTGTGTGTGTGTGTGTGTGTGTGTGTGTGTGTGTGTGTGTGTGTGTGTGTGTGTGTGTGTGTGTGTGTGTGTGTGTGTGTGTGTGTGTGTGGTGTGGGTGTGTGTGTGTGTGTGTGTGTGTGTGTGTGTGCTTGTGACTTTGTTTACTATAGAGTGTGTGTGTGTCCCATGGCTGTTTCAGGGGCACTGCACAGCCTGCTCCACTGCCCTACTTCTAAACTAAGTGACAAGTAAGTACAGATATGAGTCAAGTTTGCTACATTGACACATAACTACATATTAAAAAATGAGTTTCCTTATATCTTGGAATCTATCCTTTCTTTTTGGGTAGCAGCCCAGACATTTTTGTTGATATTCATTGAAAGGATGATGAATCCCAAAACTCATGACGTTCATTTGTCTTGTAATGTTCACCGTAATGGAACTTCATGTGATCCTGACCCGAAAATGCTCAGTGTTTGAATGTGCCATCACAAAAACACAAACACTATAGCTCGTTAGGTCTACTTTTAAATTAGTGCACTTTTGAAGAAAACAAGGTGAGTTTTCTTATTAGAAGTGTAATAAGGTATAATATCCCTCTATGATTTATAGAACAGGTTACATCCCTTCAACCACTTTTAAGTATGACTACACCCAGTTGGGGGTAAATCTGCCTTTCGCCAGTAGATCAGTGAGGGCTTACGTCACTTCCACTGTGTGTTTGTCTGAGACATAATTAATACTATATCGGTAAGGCATGTTGTCATCACAGTGTATTCAAAAGTGTTGTTCCTGTTCCCTCCTTGCCCTACTTGCCAACATGTCACCCCCGATCAAGTCACAATTGTAAATAGACAGGTATTATTGCATTCACCTATTGGATGAAAGAAATGGCTAAAATATTTAGTGTGGAATATAATATAGTGATTCAAACAAAGGTATGAAAACCAAAGGCCTATGTTAGATTGTTTCTAAACATCTTTCTTAACATTAATTCTTATTAATCTAATCAATTCAATTTATTTTCCAGCTGCAATAGACTGCAATATACTTCATACTTATTAACTTTTAAAAAATAATTAATCACCAGATCATGATTTCATCATAATCCATGCATAATATTATTCAAATTTAAGGAATTTAATCATTAATAATTTTTTCATTGTCTTGAAGCATTTGGGTGAAATTAAAATTAATAATTTATAATTATAATAACTTTAATATACATTTCTGTAACTCACTGTGAATTGCCGGGAGTTCGCTTGCAGCCCTAAACTTACAGTTCACTTCTTCTGACAAGTGCCTTAACTGATCGAGGTTTGGGATACCATCATGTTTCAGGGTTTGAAAGCATGTCTATAGTGGTGCATATTGGCATAGGTCTGAATGTTACCGTGACCATAAAGTCAAGCCCGGAGTATTGAAGTGTAAAAAGAGGAGCCTCTTAACTTGTGTTCAATATAATTGGTCCCAATACTTTTAAGTCTTGGTTCTCTCTTTCAGGGGCTGGCAGATCTGCGTTTTCTTTGTCTGAGGTGGTGGTTGTCTTTAGGTCATAGAACTTGGTGATCTGATGATCGCCATGGCTACACATTCTCTCATCCCTTTCTGCCAATGCAAATTCCTGCTTTGATTGAACATCGGTTATTCATTTCAACCCATTTATTAATACATTGATAGGTGTACAGTCGCTGCCACTTTATTATTGATATGATTTGTCTGGAGGCTGTGCCAGACTCCAGACAAGTGCCAGACTCCCTTGCTTTACAAAATAATTAAAGGAATTGAAGCATCTGGAAGGGCTACACTTCTCGCTCCTCTGTGTACAGAACATGGGTATTCCATGTGTAAAAGCTCCAGATATTTAACCAAACAAGCTGTAACATGGGAGCAGTATCCCATGTTTTGTCGTTACAGTCCTGTCTCACTCACTGTTCGAAATTGGATAGAAAATAGCATGACATCGAATGCAAAATAGTCACAGGCACTAAATTCATGTCCATAGTGGGCAAATATTTCCCATACAGCTGCACATTCTAATATCCCCTTCAGTGTTCCGTGTTGTAATTTATAATCCATCCAATCCTTTGATTATTTCATGCAGATTGTGATCATGGGGCCATTTGTACACACAAGCAGAACACAAAAGCACACAAGCAGTGGTGTTAATCCTTGCATTGCTATTAGTAGGCCGATAGTCTTCATATAAACACTAGTAAAATACAAACGTAGGCTATGAAGCTGACTATTACTATATTAGGCCTACTATTCTAAAGGCTTAAACATTGCATTCAGGCCAGACAATTAATTAAGACAATTGTAATTGTTGTCAAATGAGAGTTTGTGTGATATTGGCTTGGTTGTGTTTTGTCTTGTGTTCCCGTCCAAGAGGGATAAATTGGATTGTCCAAAGCAAATAGTCATTTGTCATTATTGGTCCGCAGGTGGCAGCAAATAGCCAGTTGATTTGGTCAGTGATAACGACGCACTACAGGCCTGGGCTTAAACGCCAAATAGAACGCAGTAATCTCTATAGTTTATAACTAGGGTTTTCGTTGTTTTTTTTACGGAAGGCAATAGGCATAGGGTCTCTAATCTAAGACTCATACTAAAATCATAAGAAATGTTCACTTTAAAATTTAACTCATCAACGTTTAAAGCAGGCCTAAAATGGATATTAGGCTATATAATAACTCATGACTGATGAACATTGACTTTTTAGTCTACGAGACACATTTGGGGATTTATTTAGGCTAATCAAATAACGAGTCCTCCAACTAAATCCGCCCGCCTGGCATTGAACCAACAAGTGTAGGCTACATACTTGGTAACTCCAAAACAAAATTCCATCAGCAGCACAATAAAACATTAATTCTGCAAACTATGCCGGCGGAATGTCATTCTAGACCGAGGCCTTGCGAAATGGGCGTGAATACAAAGAGCAAACCCTGCCCATCTAAAAATCCTCCATCCAAGGAAAAAAAGAACCAAGAAAAGAAAGAGCAGAACACTTTCACCCAATCAGCAGTGGTGCTGTAAAAAGGTCCCCCCCCGAAAGTAAAAGTGTTGATAGTGTGCTGTAGCCTATATGGTCTCCTATCGCGTGTTTTGATTAGGGCCCACGGGCGGTGCAACTCACGGCAGGAGCCACATTGTCTTTATGCAAACTTGTATTCATCTACGAGATGTCTATTGTATGCCCATCGGCATATATGGACGCACCACAGCCAAGAAGCAGGATTCCACCAATCTAGAAGCCGGAGTCAGTATCGGTTGTGTGTTCGGTTGTCTCCCGGAGTCTCTCTCTTTCTCTCTCTATCTCTCTTACTCTCTGTCTCCCTCGCTGACTCGTCGCAATGAGTTGTCTTGATGTGATGTACCACCAAAGTTTTGGCGCGCACTACCTTCCATCCTCACAAGTGGCTGCAGCGGCTTACAAAGCGGCGTGTTATGGCCATCACCAGGTGAGCTCTCTCTCTCTCTGTAAAACTTTGTTTGATGTCATAATAGAAGGGGGAAAAGCATGATTTCCGGTGTGCGGTTGTCTCACCGCATGTCGTCGAACCGGGTGACTGATTTTAAACGTCCAAGACGTTTAAATAAATGTATATCCGACCTGTTTATTATTTGCAGGCCTAGTTGTTACGTATGGAAACACACTCCCAACGACATTGTAATAGGCGATTATTGTCTTAACGTGAAAGTTGTTAGAATGATGAATTTTTCTAGATTACTTTATTGATCCTGTGGGTGGAAATACACTCTTAATTACAGTTTGGAAATGAACAGGTGGCCAACACTTCCTTTCCAAATCAGTTCAGCCAAGTTTCTGATCTCGATTAGTTTGCAATCAAACAAATCTAATAATAGATTTCCCTCTCTCTACTTCACTCTCTCCTTCTCTCTCTCTCTCTCCCAACCCACCCACCCTTCCCCACTTGTCCAGAGGAAGCCTAGTGCATACAGTAAGGTGCATGAGTGTGTGGAGCAGCAGATGCATCAGCAGCAACAGCAGCTCCCACAGAGCCGACCCGCAGCGATGCTGCCCAGGGAGCAGGGCCTCCGGCGGGCACCGCTCACTCCGGGGTCTCGGTGTAGCGACAGCAGCGGTGCTAGCAGCGGTGCTAGTGGCGGTGGCGCCCCGGAGGATTGCGTCATGACCAAGGACGGCGGCGGCGGCGGCCAGCCGGCGGAGGCGGAGTACCTGAGGGCCCGCTGTGTCCTCTTCACCTACTTCCAGGGCAGCGTCGGCGATGTGGTGGACGAACACTTTTCCCGCGCTCTCAGCCAATCAGGGTCTTTCTCCAGGGACACCAAGCCGGCACTCGGGGTCACTCAGCAGCAGCAGTTGTCCTCGCCTCTGCCCGGCGCGTTATGGAAAGGTACGGTTTATCCTCACATCGCCATCCTCTTCATCATCCTCACCCTCATCAACATGTTGTTGCACAATTTGTGCATTTTCACTCGTCGATTGGAATGTATGCTATAATCAATCGGGTGACATTTGTACCAGCCATCAAAGTTGTTGCATGGTACCCATTTAGTTACAAAGTGTGTGTGTGTGTGTGCGTGTTGTTTTGCAGACAGTGCGTCTCTCGCCGAGGGCCCCATCATGAACATGTGGAGCGGGGGGGGGTGCTACCCGTCCCAGGCCGGCCCGTGCCCCCGTCCCGCCTCCTCCATCTCCGTCCACCCAGACTTCTCCTGCGCCGCCGTCAGCCCCCTGCCCTTCCACCCGGCCGACGGCGCCCTGTGGCCCGGCCACGCGCTGGCCCAGGCCGGCCTGCCGGACCCCCACTCCCCCTGGTCCTACGGCCTCAACGCGGGCCAGAGCGGCGGCGGCGGCGGCGGCTACCCGCAGATCCACGACCTCTACCCCCATCACCCGGCCTCCGTGCACGGGCACCACCACACGCACGCCCACCACGGCCACCACCGGTTCCCGCACGGCCACGTGCTCCACTCGTTCCCGTCCCACAGCCCCGCGGCGGCAGCACTGGACCCCCGGATCAGCCATCTCCTGCTGCCGGGGGGGGTCCGACAGAGGGCGTCCAGCGCCGAGGGCCACGGCTCTCCTCCGCCTCTCAGCGAGGGGGTCAAGTCGGAAACCGACCCCAGTGTCAGCATCCCTGTGGCAGCCGCCCCCACCCTGCCGGCCTCCTGGTCCCCCGCCTCCCTCCGCGGTTCCCTGGAGGTCTATGACTCTGGTAGGTAGTGTGACATGGGCTATGCTTCTGTAGAGGCAATTCTGTGCTGTGTGTTGTCATTATAATGAATCTGCACTTGATTAGGATCATTTTGCTATCGTATTAGCATTTACCCATTGGGATTTATTCTGGGGTCGTTTAAGTGCTGATTATGTAGAGCTATTTTTCAAAACTCTTTGTAAAGCTATAGATACAAATATTTATAGCTTTATAAATAATACTAATAATTATTTGAAGCAATAATATAAACTGTACCTTGAATTTTTAAGGTATGATTGTGCCTGTTATATCTTAAACTTTGCCCAATCCGCTTGAACTAAAAAACGAAATGTTCCTTGTTCATTATGTTGTGCATCGATTTAAAAGATGACTCATCTCTCTCTCTCTCTCTCTCTCTCTCTCTCTCTCTCTCTCTCTCTCTCTCTCTCTCTCTCTCTCTCTCTCTCTCTCTCTCTGAAGGTCTGGATCAAGAGAAAGCCAAAGCCTCTGCCTGGTTCTGAGAGACAAAGATGTCAGCTCTCGTTTGGCTGTGTGCGTCTCCTTTCAAATACTCAGCGATTCTTCAGCGTGTGGCTGCAGAACGGGGGCTTCAACAGCAGCACTGTGCACTGTGGGGAATAGACTGAATGTGGGAGAAGGACATTTAAACAGTGACTGCAAGCACTGAACCCCACACCTAGTATGGCAAAACCTGAAACACACACTTCTTTTCGAGTTATTTTATTAATGCGGGTGCGGATGCTGTGCAGGTGAAGAAAAAAAGCAGAGGAGTTTAAGTGCACTAATGAACTCACTCATCCATTGTTTGACTCATTAAGGCGTCACCATTGTCCATGGTTTGAAGAGACTGGATGATCGCCTCCTTTTTTTCTTAAATCGGGTTTACTGACACGTTCACTACAGCACGTGTTCTACATCCATGAAGGTCTGTTTTTCTGTTTCTTTGCTGCCATTTATTTCCGATAAGTTAAACTACGTTCCTGTTCTGAACTTAAACAAATTGCAATTATTTTGTCATATAAGTTAAAATGCTTTTATTTTTTAAAAGATGAACAAAGCCATATGGTTCTGTTTCAAGAACCAAAATTTTACAAATGTGTGTGTATTATTTTGTGTGTCATTCTGTTATTGCAATGCACATTGGTCGTCTGCATCTCGTTCAACGGATGGTACTTTCATTATTTTCTTGGCACTAAAAATGTTGAGAGTGTAAATATCGTCATGCAATAAATCTGATGAATGTTGCCACAAATCATTGGATCTTATTGTGCATCAAGAAAACGTGTACTTTATTAAATCCCAGACTAGAAATCGTGTTACAGTTGTTATGATCATTGTATTTTATTATATATTTACTAAATATAGCTTGAAATACATTTGTGTTAACAACCATTTGGGGTGGTAGACACCTAAAGAAGAATTGATATATATATAAATACAATAGCAATCCATTACATACATCCCCTTTATAGAATTGCTATTGATAATTAGTAATAATCTGGGTTGAAAACCCAAGTGCCTCAGACTTCTGTTCATGTGGAGCTGGGAAACTGAGCAGTAATGGGAGGGGGCAGGCAACAGAGCTACTGTACGGTCCCATGTGTTACGCCTTTCTGTCTCAGCACATGCAGCATTGCTAATGTTCTCTCATGCGTACACACTCACACTTACACACACACACACACACACACACACACACACACACACACACACACACACACACACACACACACACACATAGATACACTTATATGCACAAACACAGGCACACACAGACACACGCACACATTGGCCTGGTTTCCTGTCTGGACAGGAAGTTCACTAAAGTACAACAGATCACAAACACAAACAATTGACCTGCATTGAAGACTCACGCACTTGCATCAAGATATGTTGTCTAAGGTCTGAAGTCTGAACACAGCTGTTATCAGTCTAACGTAATCTAAAGATTGCTAATAATGTACCTTGGCAAGAAAGAAAAAAAAACGTTACCTCCAATTGTTTTTTTTGTTTTTTTTTAATACAAGCTGAAATATTTCAGGGTCAAATCCCACTGAACGGTGGCTAATTTCAGCTGATGTTTGCGTATGCATTTGTCTCTCCTGATCTCACTCTCACTGCCTTTCTCTTAATTGACTCTTCTCTCCTCATGTCTCCTCTCCCCTCCGCTCTCTTTCCTGTTACCTCTCCTCCCCTCCTTTCTTCCCCTCCTCGCCGCAATCCTTTCCTCTTCTCTCCTTTACTTTCCTCAATCCTCTCCCATCCTCCACTGTTTCTTTCCTGTCTCCTCTCCTCTCCTCTCCTCTCCTCCAGTCTACTGGAGAAGAATCAAAGCTGGCAAAAAGTGGTGCTTCATTAGCATTAGCATTAGCATGTAGCCTTAACATCAGCATACACTTTGCACTTATATGCTAACAGGGCTCCCGCTGGTATCCAGGGGGGGGGGGGGGGGGGGAGGGGAGGGGGGGCTGACGCACCCCAGGCACTTCCAGGAGTGCAAGAAGGCCCAGGGCCTTAGCAAAAAAAAACATGGACTAAGCACTTGCAGCACACTTAAGTATTGATAAATAAATTACCTGTTAACTTATGTGGGGACCCAACCAAAATCTGGTATATGTACATAAACACAGACAGAGCTATATTCGGGGAAAAACCCAGATTAAGTCTTTGTAATGTCTCTTCATCTGCTCTTCACCGGTTTCCAATGATTGCCCCTATTGATGTTGAAAATGTAGTTTCCTAATTGAGAAGGAAAATTTTGATTAATGTTGACAATGGCAAGAAAATGTGGAAAGGGGCATGACAGCTGAGTTTTCATGGATTCATGTTTCTCTTCCGAGGCTGATTATCCCAATCATCTATTTTCTCTTAACTCAACTATGAAACCTTTTCCAATTTCATTCTTCATAATCGACAAGCTTGTTTCTTGTATGAGGAATAGAAGTAAGGTGAAATGTGAAGGAAGTTGGTTGGTGATTTGAGACTAAGGAGGGGACAGGATAAAGATATTCAATTATTGGACATGAAAAATATAGAATAAACTCAGAAATAAAGACAAAAAAACCACTAATAAAGACAGTAAGTAAAAAAAGTGCTGATATGTAAGAACGTGCCCTCTATAACCTAACACCACATTCCAGGGTAATTGAGCGGGTGATTAATTTAACAATCACAGACAGAGAGAGAGAGAGAGAGAGAGAGAGAGAGAGAGAGAGAGAGAGAGAGAGAGAGAGAGAGAGAGAGAGAGAGAGAGAGAGACAGAGAGACAGAGAGACAGAGAAGACAAAAACATAGAATAGGAAATGGTCTAAGAAAGAAGAAAGGGGAAAGCAGGACAAAACGATCCAACGGCCCTCTGCAAGCATGACATCGTGATGATGACTATGGTAAGTACTGGTTTAGTCTGACAGGGAAACATGGCAATGCCATATTGAAGGGGGTGCATCTGCAGGAGTAAACAACCAGGGTCGTGGGTAGTTGAAGCAAGCAGATTCTAGAGAGTGGCCATACCTCAAGATACTCAATAACCACAAGTCTCTGATTCACAGTGTCATTTATTCAGAGTTAGATCTGACGTGATGCACCAACCCATCACATTCCTCTTCTTGCCCACACGTCTCTCTTCCTCTCTCTTTTTCTCTTTCTCTCTAGCCCCCCCCTCCCTCTCTCTCTTTCTCCCCCCCTCTCTCTAGCCCCTTTCTCTCTCACTCTCTCTTTCTTTCTCTCTTTCCCTATATTTTACAAAAAAGGGTGTTTATTATCAATATATCTATGAATTATAAATAGGCAATGTCATATAACCTCATTACAAAACTCTTAGCCTCGTTGGATGGTCGCAATATTTTAATTATCCCCTTACTATGCTAAAATAGCCAAGGTATCGCCATGGTAATACCACTAAGGGAAAGAGTACAACGAACCAAGGCCAACTCATATTTTCTCAAATACGGCAGCTTCAGTATGGTGTGTCCTATACTTGTGTTTGGCAATATAGGCACACCCTACATCACAGTTGTGTGTAAGGCAGATGTCGTCTTGGAAAGCCATCCCAATCACATGCAAATTCACATCCTGCTTCTCTCTGCAGATTGATCTCGCTTCGATCCTGTTGGAAGCCTTTTCCAAAAAATGTAACTGAGTAAACCCAGATTTACCCCGATGGTCACAGAGGAACAGAAATCCGTACAGGAAGCTATTTCTTGGATTCAAATTCAATCTTCGGGCATGGACATATTTGGAAATCACTGCTCATCCCTCGCTCATCCAAAGCTGGACTTATTATCAATTATGCGAATATATCAGGATAGTCTGACGGAGCTATGACAGATGAAGCCAGAGACATATGTA
>NC_082401.1:21890177-21895177 GCF_031168955.1 Gadus macrocephalus | reverse complement strand
GTTCACAATATTAAAGTAGAAGGTACTGCCATTTGTTAACTGTCTCCTGTAAACTGTCTCACGCAACGAAATGTTCTCACTAAACCCTGCCCTCAAAATAATCCATTACAGTAACATACAGACTGAGGAATAATGGAATAATAATTGGAATCATTTGCAATTCAACAATGTTTCATTAATAATAACGGGGGCATGAGGTATCAGTGCTGTAGCTGTAGCTGTACGTCAAATCAAAGGCGAAGCAGGATCCGATTTGATGACTTGCGTCGGCACGCGTGTGCATATGCGTCTGGTGGCAGCACGTGTGGAATGTGGGCGTGCCATAAAGTGTCTTGGTGGCTCTCTCTCTCTCTCTCTCTCTCTCTCTCTCTCTCTGTCTGCCCCGCGCCCCACAATAGGGTCTTTGACAGGCGGGTGAAGAGGGGTCTTTGTGTGGCAGCGAGGAGTGACACCACTGTAGTGTTGTGAATGCCCGGCATAGCTGGCATTCCTCGCTGTGTGTCCTCTGCTTCAGGCTCCCGGCTTATCAGGGATGCCTCCTCTCCTGGGTCTCTGCCGACGCAATGTGTGTATGTGTGTGTATGTGTGTGTTTTGTTTTGTTGTACATTGTGTGTTTTGGTGTTTTTTGTTGTGCATTGTGTATGTGTGTGTGTGTTTGTGTTGCTGCACACGTGTGTGTATGTGGGTGTTGGTGTGTGTGTGAGTAAAGGAGTGTGTGTGTGTGTGTGTGCGCGCGCGTGTGTGTCTGAGTGCATCTGAGTGTTTGAGAGTGTTTGAGTGAAGTTTGCGACAAAGTGTTTCATGCTAACACAAGAGAGAGATGCAAATTAGCGAGATGGGGAGAATGGACTCTGTGTGTGGATCTTCTGGAGGAAGGATCATGGAATACACATCAGCAGCCCAAAGCGGGACGCTAAAGATCTGGTTTGACTCTGGAGACACTGGAGTTTGGAGATGCACTGCCTAAAGACTGCTCCCCGTATCGGCTAGGCTTGGTTTTTTGTATTGTTCGTTGGTTGACTGACTCCCGATGCTCAGTGAGCCATTCAGTCACCCGTCATATTGTATATACATAAACAACACAATGCATTTCATCTGTTTTGCCTCATGAAAACCTGGCCACTCAATCTGCAGTGTGCTGGAACACAGATGTGAACAGCAAAAATGCATGCAAGCCCTGACTCACACGGCGAGTGTGTGATCAGTTCAAGCAGCAGCACATGTGAAACTACAACATTGATTTGTTTGTTATTGTTTTCCCGAAATTTGAAAATGTTGATGAAGGTCAGCTACAGTGCGAGTGCTATTGACGATTGTGAACAGGCTTTAATTAAAATGTATAAACATAAAAAAATGGCTCCAACGACCCTCTTCAACACTGCAAAGGCTCAGAGTGACCACATAATCACTCTTCAGTCACTCTCTCTGGCCAGCGGGCATAGTGTATGTTTTAGGTATTTCAAAAAAATATAAAGAAGAAGGTTGAACATGACCGCCATTTCAACCTTGATTTATATTTAGAAAAAGGCATCCAACAACGAAAGGCCTTTACAAAATGTTTTTTTCCTTTTATCGTTTCTCTTCCAGTCACTTCCCCAACCAATACTGCCTATGCAAGATATAGTGTATTTAGATAAAAACATAATACAACCAAAGTTGACAAAATGAGGCATACAAATATTCAAACATTCACTTGGCCATCAGGTTTTCAAGCAATTTCGATTGTCTTATCTTTTTTTGGTTGTGTTATAGAAATGTTTTTATTGTTGACGCCTACCATGGCATGTCTTAAGATGTGGGAGCGTTATTTCCTCTCTGCACTCCCCATCACTTCCCCTGTAGGGATCAATTAGGTTTTATTGCTTGTTGTGTCTTTATTTCATCATGATCCTCCACTGCTTTCACCCCCTCCCCCACAGACCTCCAGTCACCCACTGTATCATGCTTCTGCACTTACATGGGGAGACACACACACACACACATGCACACACACACAGACACACACACACAAACATACACGAACCCCGCAACACACACATACACACACACAAACATACACGAACCCCGCAACACACACACACACACACACAGACACACACGCATAGGCACTCACACACACACACACACATACACACAAAACGCTCACACACGCATACTGTATAACACGGTCCATTAATTATTCTAGTCTCCCTGGAGCCCTCTGCAGTTAATTCCAAGCTATTCCATCAGACCCAACAGCTATACTGAGGGAAAAGCATCAACTGAAGGAATTAACCTTCCCTCATGTGTATATTAGTCGTGAGTTTTTTGTGTGTGTTTCAGAGCGTGAATGTGTGTGTGTTTATGTATGTGTGTGAGAAGTAGAGAGAGAGAAAAAGAGGGAGAGAGAGAGGAAGAGAGAGAGAGAGAGAGAGAGAGAGAGAGAGAGAGAGAGAGAGAGAAAGGGAGAGACGGAGAGAAATTTGGGGTGACTACAAAGAATTATGGGTATGTGTGTGCACCAGGCATGTCATTTGAATGCGTGTGAATATCATAATTTTCTCTGCGCAATCCTTAATCTGTCTTCATTGTCAACGTTCTCGTTCTCTTTTTTTGTACATACCTCTCTTTCTTTCCACAGCCAACCACTGTGCATCAGGTGTGTATGTGAGTCTGTGTGTTTGTGTATGTGTGTGTCCATACATGCGTTCCTGTATGTGTGCATGTATGCGTTCCCGTGCGTGTGTGTGTGTGTGTGTGTGTGTGTGTGTGTGTGTGTGTGAGTTTGCCTGCATGTTGTATGTGTGATCCTCTCAGGGTTCCACCCTGTAATATGTATGCATGGAGGAGACCGACCTTCATGGTCTTCCCTGCGCCGCTGTCCCTGAGAGAGGGGCAGCTCAGACCAGTACGGTTGCCACGATTCCCAAACACCAGTGTGTCTGTACTGGCCTCCTGCCTGACACACATTCCACGACTTCCAGACACTGCATGCTGGGTTTTCAAAGATCAGGGAAAGGGAGGGGGGGAGGGAACGGCATTGGCCTATGAACGCACAAAATTCCCAAAAAAGGCTATTTGGCCCCAAGATTACGCAGAATGATGTGAGATGACTTAAGGCAGCAGGAATTACAGCGTGCATGGTCACGGTCACAGAGTGAAGGAAAGAGAGATAGAATTATCATTCACTTGACTTATGTCACAAGGTCTCTCTCTCTTTCTCTCTCCCCCTCTCCCTCTCTCTCCATTACCACCTCTCCTTCTTTCTCTTCCACTGTCTCTCTCTCTCTCTCTCCCCCCTCTCATTCGCGCCCTCTTTCACGGTATCTTCCTATCTTTCTCCCACTCTATCGCTCTCTCGCTCTCCCCCTCTCCCTCATTCCCTCTCTCAGTCTCTCTCTCCCTCGCTCTCTCTTCCTCTCTCCCTTTCTCTGTGCCCTCCCCCCTCCCGCTCTCACTCTGTCCTCTCCCTCTCCTTTCTTCCCCCGTCTCACTCACTCTCACACTGTCCCTCTCTCTCCCTCGCTCTCTCCCTCGCACTCTCTCTCTCTCTGTCCCTCTGTCCCCCCCCCACTTTCTCTCTCTCTCTCTCTCTCGCTCTCTCTCTCTCTCTCGCTCTCTCTCTCTCTCTCTCAACCTCACTTTCTGGCTGTCTCTCTTGGTCTTTTCATTCAGGCTTTGCATGTGTTCCAGTTACAGAACAAAATAACCAACAGCATGAAGTGTAATCTCATCCATACACCCACGGAATTGTTGCTGTATGAAATAAACACATAGCATCGTAGGAACACAGTACACACACACACACACACATACACACACACACACACAGACACACACTCACTTAGCGTACATACTGAGTGGGAGTTGCGGTTAAAGCTCTCATCCCATTGTCTGTATGTGTCTCAATGTATTAAGTCATAACAAGGGGTGCGCACAAGCCTCGTATCAGCTCTGATTCCGAGTGGGAGAAAGTATCGGACGTTTCTTGGCTGTTTCTCTAATCTCTGGTTGCAGGGTTAGAAAAATGCAAAGAAAGCTTTAGGAGCCACACAAGCATGCTGTCACATAAAGGACATGCAAAGAGCAGAGCTGCTCAACAAATATGTTCTGCTACACGTTCTAAGAGGCTTAATGATCTGTAATAACTTTCAGCCACTCGACATCAACAATGTGGATCATGGTTGAGCAATATATATATACTTTGTGTGTTTACATATTTTGTGTGCCAGGCAGATTGTGACTATAGGGATGGAGATGAATGTGAGTCTGTGAAAGAGGGAGAAGAAAAAAAGAAGACAAGAATGGATTGTTAATTTGGCCTCTTTTTATGGGTGTAATGGTTGAATTTATGCTTCATTGATTCCCCTTCACAATTTTGTTAATACAATGAAATGTAATCATGGCTAATTATTGAAAACATGAGCGTGATAGAGGGAGACGTGTGTGCATGCACACATATACACACACGCATGTGCATGCTCAGATGCGCACACACACACACACACACACACAAACGCATGCTCATATATGCACAAAATCAAATTAAAGGGAAAATAAAACAAGATAATAAAAATTAAAATATAATAGTAAAAAAAAACAGTAAACGGCAATTAGTGAGTAAAAGGTGACACATTTTCCTCAGACCAAAGTAGTGAGGAACATGATAGAGAGAGACAGTGAGGGAGGGAGGGAGAGCATGGGGGAGAAATGGGCTGTAAAAGAGGAGAAACATAGAGGCCTCTTGGCCAGATGATAAGCCAAACACCTGTCCTTCATGTGATGATGATCATTAGCAGCACCATTAAGCTCATTTCCAACAATAACCATCCTAAACTTCTCTTTTTATGACAACCACATGCATTCCAGATTAATCCCTGTCGAGGAACGACATAAACACAGCGCACAGCGATTGCAACACGACTCCGTTAACTGAGTGGTCTTGTATTCTTTAAAGGTTTAATAAAACTATCTGACGGTTACAACTCTCACATATTTCCCAGTGCAGGAATAATTATGC
>NC_082401.1:21885642-21887577 GCF_031168955.1 Gadus macrocephalus | reverse complement strand
CCGACTTACTTACTGATTCAATGCTTCGCAGAGAGCCTATACTCATTTTTTAACAATTATACCAGTTTTCTGTCACGGCTGCAGGCAAGAAGAGAGAATCAAAAACAATTAAGGGACTGCAGGAAGAGATGACTTGCGTTAATAACTCAAGCCAGGGGCATTTCATGACATTTAATCAACCACACTGGAGGCTACATTTAACCAACCACACTTACAGTTAATCTGAGACTCTGTAATGTAAATGTAATAAATCCCCCAAAAGTCATGGCTTTTAATTCTGCATGTTTAGTCCTAAATTATATCACAAATGATGCTCAATTATTCCATACAGCTTATCTTATTATGACCCAAGGCTTGATTGAGCTGCCAGGCTGCTTTTACCCCAACGAGTGTGTGTCTTATGAGCCCGACAGCAATATATGTTTCACTTTCTTCCGCAAATGTCCTCATTGTAAGTCGCTTTGGATAAAAAAAAGCCTAAATATAAATATAAACGGGACATGCGGATCTAGATCTCCCCTGGCATTAGTAATATGACCCAGGTAGATAGGAGATGGGCCTCTCACTTCCTTAAAACTATGTAGTGTGAAGGGTCACCGATAAGAAGCCAACATCTCCTAAGCTCTCCGAAGTCTGAACGGGCCAGGGATGTCCAAGTGAGGCAATGACAGCCGCCTTGAAGCTAAGCACGGCGAGTTAGAGGGAGAGACTGGATCTGCATATAGAGCCAGCGAGACACCGGGTGCGAGGATCAAGCAGGAGAACGATGAAAGACAGATCACCAACAGGCAGAGAATCAAAGAGCAACCGGCACTGGAATAGGTGTCTTTTCGCGTGTGTGTGTGTGTGTGGTGTGTGTGTGTGTGTGTGCGTGTGCGTGTGTCGTGTGCTGTGTGGTGTGTGTGTGTGTGTCCTGTAGAGAGAAGAGAAGAAGAGAAGAAGAGAGAGGGAGAGAAAGAGAGAGGGAGAGAGGGAGAACGAGGGAGAGGGAGAGAAAGAGAGAGAAAGTGAGAGAGAAAAAATAGGGAATTAAGCTTCTTTCATGTACCCTAAGAGTTTTGTTTTCTCTATGCACTGAGTGGGGAAGCCGACAGTAAGTCTCTAATTAAAGCAATCAAAGGATGAAGAGAGTGAGAAGAAGGCGACTCTTAAGGCAAGGTTTCGTATACATACATACATCGCACACAGCGCGCATGCACACATTCACAGACCGGCTATTTTCTTCATGGCATAATGTTGTTCTCTAACCCACTACACAATCCTGAACATAAGGAAAGGGTTTTATTTAGTGAGTAAATGAGCTTGACATGCTGTTTTAATTGGCTCATTCACCCAGAATGGTGTTTTAATATTCCTATAGATTGTGTTTCGGTCTTTTGTTACTATCAAACTCTCATTAGTCTAGTTAATCAAATGATATAAAGATTATAATTAAAAACTGTGACAGAAATCCAATGCACTCAAATTAAATCTAAATTTGGATGGTACTGAATTAAATGATGTAGCTGAGGCACAACTTTTCCCTGTTGTAATAAATACCGACCTGAAAGTGGGGACTTCTCATGTAGCAAACAGAAAGAAAAACAGACACAGAAGCATGCATAACGTCTGCAACCATGTGTGTCAGGTACATTAAGCCCATCCAGAAAACAAGCCCTCATCCTATTCTGCTCAGGCCCATACACTCCTTGTCAAATCCTGATTGTGTTGGGTGTCAACATTTGCCCCCACACATGCGAGGAGTTTGGTCTGTAGAGACGGCGCTGGCGGGTTAGCTAAAGGTGACAGAGGACGGTGTTGTTTGATTGAGTGCACCTCAATGCACCCCCCCTCCCACCGTCCCACGGGAACAAAAACGCCAGCAGCGAAATTCTTCCAACTTCAAAAACACATTTAAAAAGGAAGTCAGGGGAGTCTGTGTGTGTTGGAACAGGT
>NC_082401.1:21838142-21875642 GCF_031168955.1 Gadus macrocephalus | reverse complement strand
ATAGTTTGTGCGCAAACATAAATAATGACTTTTTCTTTTTTTTCGGTCCATCTGTTGTTTGGTTTGTTCCAGGAGAGGGAAGCGAAGATGTCTCATAGAAGAAGCCAAGTCAAGGCCCTCTACATGTCCTTGTTGTTGGTGAGTACTGTTTATCCTTGTGTTTCTTCTTTTATTTTTGTGTACTCATAAAAATGGTCTCACATCAACCGCTTCCCTGCTTCGTCTTTTTTTCTTCTCTCTGTCTTTTTCCTTTGAAAGGCAAATCTAATAATTTGTGTTGCTGAAAACCCATTTCTACATCTGGTTGTACCTCCAATAAAGTCAATTTTCACTCTGACATTGTAGTAGGACGTGCCTGATCTAAAGCAACCCTTAAATTAATCCGTATGAGCTTTAAAAAATAAACCAATTAAGGTATCCATTCATCAACCCATCAATCACTTAAACAATCCCACTCTATCCTAAACTGAAAACCCACCCATCATTGGACTGGATCAGTTTCTCTCTCTGGCCTGACTCTTTATGGGCTTGAACCTAACCCCTTATAGTTTGTGGGGAATAACAGAGGAGCCAGGAGTTACCCTCCCCTCCCCAGTGTTGTATTCTGCAGATCATCCTTTGAAGCCGAGAGTCTTTAAGGGGGCTCTCTCTGTACTGTAGGGGGTCTCTACTGCAGGCCTGTCTTCAACTTCACTGGATTGTGGCTAAAGTCCAGATGCCACTTATTACCCGCCCACCAAACACACGCACACACACACGCACACAGTACACACACACACACACACACACACACACACACACACACACACACACACACACACACACACACACACACACACACACACACACACACACACACACACACACATGCTGGCATGCACGCATTCACACACACACTGGCACACACACATGCTGCCATCCCAACATGCATTCACATATGTATCCAAACACGCACACACACACACACACACACACACACATGTTTGCCCTCACTCACACACACGAGGCAACACACTCACCCACATGATGGCTTGCACGAATGCATGCAAACACACACACACACACACACACACACACACACACACACACACACACACACACACACACACACACACACACACACACACACACCTTACCGACAAAAACAAAAACGGTGTAATCTAGCCTATATATTAGCTTGATGCTTATAAACACTTTCCCCCTTGATAGCTCACCGCGGCTGGGCACTAAAGCATCTAGGACTACACTAAGCTCAATGTTCTGTTGCATTTCCTTGACCTATCTGGCTGTCCTGCCTCTCTCTGGCCAACAGGTGTGCTGTATGTCCCGCGGTGGAGCCGAGTACTCGATCTGTGGGGAGTTTGAGTTCTTCAACCAGACCAGCAACAGCTGTCAAGCATGTCCTCAGTGTCAGCCAGGGCAGGAGCCTCACATGGTGAGACGGACGCACACACACACACACACACACCCACACGCACACGCACACGCACACACACACACACACACACACACACACACACACACACACGCACACACACACACACACACACACACACACACACACACACACACACACACACACACACGCACACACTTTTATGACTCATATTTCCGCCTGCATATGAAGTGAGGTTGAAAAAGTCCCATGCTCTTTTAGTGAAAAGCAGTTTGGACTGGTATCTGTAACAAATCAGTATCTTGCGTTCGTTCTGTTGCTTTTCATCTTGCCCGGACCACCCATGAAGTCACTGTGAACTCACTCATTCGTGCGTGCACACAGACAGAGAAAAAGAAAGACACACACACTAACACACTCAAACAGTATCCTACAGTTATTAGTGCTTTCAATTGTTTATATTGGAGTTTTCTTCCGGGAGGAAGAAATCACAGAAGGACCCCTCCAGTAGTTGGAAGAGGGAGGGGGGGGGGGGGGGTTAGTGACTTAGCCTTGCTTAGCCTATCGCTTGACAGACTGAGCTACCAAAGCAGAACTAGTGTGCAAGCTCACAGGAGGATGTCAAACAGAGGCAGCTGGTAGCTCCACAGTCAAGGGCATGTCCAGGGAGGGGGGCTGGACTGGAAAAGCCCCCCCCACAAAAAAATGGCGACCCCAACTAAATACAGCTTTTAATTGGATTTGTGGAGCAAATCAAAGAAGAAAACGGTTTTGATGTGTTTTAACTACACAATGTACATTCGCATTGTCGTCATTTGTGCGCCAATTGATGGTGCGATATTTGCCCAATCGCTTAATAAAAATCTGTAATTTCTCAGAAAGCAACGCAATTTCGATTTTCTTATTCGCTCCACTCTTCTAACACATTGTTGTGGCCCAGTTGCCTCCTTGTGCCGTGTTGTGCCACCCCTACTCAATGAGTACGGACACACCCCTGCTCACAGCCTACTACCACACTGCTGGCGCCAGTGGGGCATCTTAGTGTGAGTGTTTCCTCGTGGAACAGATGTGATGACTCGCTTGTTGTTGGCACCTCAACAAGGGGGAAGGTGTTGTTACAATATGTTACTCAGGTACAGCCTACATTCAAAAATAGCCTTTGTGGACCCTTAATTATTAAGAAATCATGTTCGCATTTCACTATCAACCATTCTTTCTCTCCTCATCTATTTCAAAATCTTTATGCATTATTCATTACTGTTGGCTGCCTTTGACTGTGGGTTTAATGTTGATTCAACTTCTCTGTGCCATTAGAGTTAAAGCAATGCTGAAGACCAAAGAGCCTTCGGTCATTAAAAGCCTATTGGGCCACTTGCAAGCAACATGATAGAGAAGAGATTTAGACAATTTTGTAGTTTAGGATGATCAAAGGTCTTTAAGACTTGCTGGTGTTTGCCTTGATTATGCATAATGCCTGTAACTGTGTGTGTGTGTGTGTGTGTGTGTGTGTGTGTGTGTGTGTGTGTGTGTGTGTGTGTGTGTGTGTGTGTGTGTGTGTGTGTGTGTGTGTGTGTGTGTGTGTGTGTGTAAGTGTGTGTAAGTGTGTGTAAGTGTGTGAGGTTACCATAAAAATGTACTGTAGGATTCGAGTGCAGACAGGATTATTTTTGGAACATAGACGAACATGGAGTCTGGGTACAAAATATGGGTTTCCATCTATAATGTGAAGGGATGGAATCATGCCTAAAGCAAACAACTAATGAAAATAAAATAGCAATGGAGAAAAAATTGATTTCTCGAGAGCTAATCTAGCCCAAAGCAAAGAGGTGGCCTCGATGGGCCTGTTTTAATATACAGATGAAAGAGACAGATGAAAAAGATGAAAGAGGGACAGAGCAGGAACAAGTGTGTTTGTGTGTCTTGATGTGTGTGTGTGTGTGTGTGTGTGTGTGTGTGTGTGTGTGTGTGTGTGTGTGTGTGTGTGTGTGTGTGTGTGTGTGTGTGTGTGTGTGTGCGCCTGCCAATGCAGGTCTGTACGGGTTCACTGTGGTAAATCTATTTAAAAGTTCTCAAAAAAGTAGTCGTTTTATGGACATCAAACATTTGTAGGAAAGCATGCGGGACACTCTATTCTAAAGCCCATCTTCTCTCCTCATGCGGTGCCATTGCTGCTGCCATGTCTTAACACGCCAGTCCTGTGGCTACGGGGTGAAGGATGACGACTTTGCCTGTGTGGCATGTACGCACGGGAAGTACTCCAAGGGGAAGTATGAGATCTGCCGACGCCACAAGGACTGTGATGCACTCTACCGGGCCACTGTGCTGAGTGCTGGGACCACCGACAGTGATGCAGAGTGTGGGCCATGCCTGCCCGGGTGAGATTTTCAACACGCACCTACCCACACACACACACACACACACACACACACACACACACACACACACACACACACACACACACACACACACACACACACACACACAGGCACGGACAAGAGTACGCAGACTCATGCACATACAAACAAACAGGCAGGCGCCGGCACGGACACACACTAACACACACACACACACACAATGTTTCACACCAGATGTGTATGATATTAATAGTCATTCGGGAAATTGTACTACATTTCAGACTGATGCAGTGCTATGTTACACTGCTTATTTTGAATAAACCCTCAAACCTTGTTTGTAACATCTGTGTCAAATTCCCGCCTGTTGAAAATACATTTTGTGCGTCAACAAGACACACATGCGCACACCCACATGCAAAAGAAACACAGCACGATCGATATGTGCCATTACATGTGCAAGTATATAGACATTGCAAACGTGTGGTCTGGAAAGGGAGGCACCTATCAGCTTAGCCTTGAGATGTCGGGACCACCCGGGTTCACTTTTGTTTTCTCGGGCTCTACGCTTGACACACAAAGGATAGGCAACTCCGACATCCACCACATCCTGAACCCTCCGATCGCCGTGGCGCCCACCGCAGCCCCACAGCTGCTCTGTGTAACGCCACGGCGTCCGTCACCGGAGCACGGAGTCAATAAAGGGCCTTTAAATGGTCCCAGATCCCTCGTCTCCCCGCTCTCTCGCAAGTCGTCAATCTGCTGCTCTAACGCGCTCCGTCTCTCTCTCTCTCTCTCTCTCTCTCTCTCTCTCTCTCTCTCTACCTGAGCACTAGCTTGACATTCTACCTTAAGGCTTTAGGCAGACACCTTAATACAAAGTAAGTGAGAATAATGAGAGAATACAATAATATTGGATCAGCAACAAAAAATAATTGTGCAGCACAACCTAGCTTATAAAGACAACTGGACAGAGTTCAGAGTGGCCGCAGGAAGCAGAAATTACAATGATATTTGTATTCAATTGTCATAGCGTGAACAGCTAAGAGTGTTTCTCACATATCAAAGTGCTTTCTAATCTCCATAACAAGTTATAAATGTTAATGGTACAGCTCAAGTTTTTTCTAAAGACTTCTAATGCCAGATAACCTCAAACCGGGAAGCATGCTTATGTTGGACATATTTGTTCAAACCCCACTTCCCTATACTCCCCCTGGAACTTGACCGCCACCAAAAAATCTAGCCTGCTTTCAATTGAGGTTTTAGGTTCATCCAGTAAAAAAGAAATGGCCCCTAAAAGCCCAAAGATTGAAATGGAAGCCTCAGATGTACCCTCCTGCTGCTGGTTAGATGGGCATTTCTCAGGGTTTGGTTAGCGATGGAAATGATTGATTATTTCACTTATCGTTCCTCCAGGCCTGCGGTGCTGGGGTAGGGCCGGTTGGTAGAATGTGATATGTCGAGCTCTACATATTGCATTACCAGCCAGCCTCATGCGAACGAGAGATACTGTGCAAATGTGAGGGAGGATGCAGCAATACACGGTTTATCTTTCGAAACCGAGATATGGGGGCGGCAGAAAACAAATTTATTTTGATGTGGTAATAAGTAATCCCACTACTATTTTTCATTTCTATTTATATGTAAATATTAAATTGAGATTAATGTAATGTTAATTTTCACTGATTTATTTTACGGTACGTTTCATAATCTTTTTATTGACAGAGGGGGTTGAATGGACGTTAACCCGTCAGAGGTCAGAGGTCAGAGGTCAGAGGTCCAATGCATGGTTCTGCTGGTGTGGCTTTTAAGAGTTTTCCCCCACTGCTGATGGAAAGCCAAAGACCAGAGTGTGTTCTCTCAGGAAACATAAAGTGAAAGGACATTGCTCCCCGAGGCTGCCTTTACCATGTAAAAAATGAATAATATTGACTTGAGTTTTTGATCCCTCTCAGGTACTATATCTTGGAGAACCGGCCCAGGAACCTCTATGGCAAGGTGTGCCACTCCTGCCAGAATGCGCCACGCAACACCAAAGAGTGTGAGTGAGATTTAAAGCATTACTTCCTATTTTCCCCTCACTTATTTATTCTTTTCATTTTATTTGAATGATGGGGTTAGTCTTGCATAATCTTTATAGATCTATTTGTCTAAAGTAAGTATCTTCTGGCTCCTCTAATGATGCCAAGTCATGCTGCATGCGCAGTCTGGTCCAATGATAATGCGCAGGGCGACTAAGGTCAGAGGTCAAGAATAAGTTGGCCATCTGAGTTATTTTTATGAGTAATCTATTCTGTATATTGATTGGATCCCCACTCCCCTCTGGCTTTCTCATTGATACACAATCTCATAAAAACGCTTTTAATAGCATGCACAGAAACTCACACTCACACACGCACACATGCCTGCATGCATGCACACAAATACACACATACATACACACGCAGGCACACATCCAGCATTTTTCTTTGACATACTTTTTATGCATGCAAGTTGCTATAGAAATGCAGATTAACATTTTCGCGACACACACACCATCATACACACACGCACGTATGCACGAAAACACACACACACACAAACACACACAGACACACACACACACGCACACGCACACACACACACACACACACACACACACACACACACACACACGCACTCACCCAGACTCACACACCCCGTGGTTTTCGGTGCGCTCATAAATACTCTTGTTTTCGTTCATTTATCTTATTTAACGAGCGTGTTGTGAAATATGAAAATTCCGAACCGGCGTTATAAGAGGTGAGGAGAGAGCACACCCAAGGGGAGACTGAAGTGATCAGACACTTTTTAATGAGAAGCGGAAAATAATTGCTCGTGGCTCTCAAAAATAGAAGCAAGCACACCAGAAACCGAGCATCGCTTGAAGCGAAGGCAGGCTGCCACTCGCCACGCAGTTGGAAAAGTAGCCTAGCTACCGCCTGAGACTCCACCGCGTGTGTGTGTGTGTGTCTGCGCGTGTGCGATCATTTGTAAGGGTATGAGAAAGATGATTAGCGTGATTAACGTGTTGCGCGTATCGGATGATTAACGTGTCAGCGCTCGCACCAACGCTTTCTGGCAGACAGACAGGCAGGCGGGTACGAGTCTCAGACATTACTTTATTTCCTTTTTTCTTTATATATATATATACCTTGATTCCTGCATATTTTTTTATATACCGTGCCAAGAGTGTTGAGGAAGGTCAGTCTAGACAAAAATATAATGTTTAACATACATTATGCTGTTTATCATTTCTACATGCTGAATTTGTATATATATATTTTTTATATATATATATATATATATATATATATATATATATATATATTCCACACTTAAGTTCGATACGGATGTTGATGTAAAAACAGTTTTATATCTTAAACACAAAGTGAGGTTCATATAAAATGCAAGGAAGTTTTATGGAAAAAACAAACAAGCAGAAAATTCTCTTAATACTGCTTGCCATATTTTCTTTCTCCCAGCGTTGTTTCCCTCTCAGTCAACAGACTGTGGAGCACATTATGAGCCAGGGCTCTGCCTTTGATTGGGATTACGCTGTATCGTTTGTGTGTCTTGTAGCCGTGTTTGTGGTGGTTGCTTGTGGAACGTGATTAAGGCGCATACCACTCTTGAATTAAATACAACTCCACAGTGAGCCGTATCCACCACAGCAGAGAGTAAACAAACACCCCGAGAAGCGATGTTTGCAAACACATGGTTGCCGCCAGCACGCATGTTTGTGTGAATGTGTCTATGTGTGTGTGTGTGTGTGTGTGTGTGTGTGTGTGTGTGTGTGTGTGTGTGTGTGTGTGTGTGTGTGCTGAAAGGTGACAGTGGAAAGGAAGCCAGTAAGGAGGACATTTTGCCACAAAATGCGTTGTTTACTTTGGTTGAGGGTTGAAAGGCTGGGAGACACACACTCCAGACAAACATTTGGGATTCCAAGCTGATTGAAGTTGATGGAATGTCGTTTTATTGTACCATCCAAAAAAAACTTGCCTCACACCGCTAAGATAATAAACATTGGATGATTATCAACCATGAACCATCTTCACATTTAAACTTTTCAGTTATTTCTGGTATAGTCAGCCATGCAAGGTGACCACCAGTTATTCAGGATGCATACACTGGTCAGAACACACACTATTTACCAGGAACCCACACACACACTGAGCATCCCCTGTCTGAGCTATGGCCACCTAGACAAATTGACAGCACTAATGAAACATTAAAAGATGTGAAAGAATGGTGGAGCTTTCCTTCAATTGAAGTTGTGACAGAAACCCATTGGCTGAAACCTAACACACTATGTATATGTGGATATGTATTGCAGGCATGAAAACGACAGTGGTGCCTTCTGGGAAAGTACAGAAGGATCCTGGAAGCACCACCATCTTCCCCCATCCACATAAAGGTACGTGTTTATAAATAGTTATCTACCATGGAACAGGAAATCACCCATCCCCATTCAAGTCTTTTTACAAAGTTTTGTAAAAACACTGTTTTCACACTTCAGATGCTACAGGACAGGGTCACCTGGCAACAGCTCTCATCATCGCCATGTCAACCATCTTCATCATGGCCATAGCCATTGTGCTCATTATCATGTTCTACATTCTGAAGGCCAAGCCCAATGGCCACGGTGAGAAGAGTACACAGGACACACACACGGAGACAAAGACACGTCACACACACACAGACACACGTAATCTCACACGCTCCCATACACTCCCATTTGGATTATATCACTTGGTGTTTATTGTGTATGTGTGTGTTTGTGTTTGTGTGTCTCAAAAGCATGCTGTGCTGGACAAGTGGTTAAGGCGGTAGAAGCTCAGGTCAACAAACTGGAGGACAAGAAAGATGTTTCTGGTAGGTATACGCTGAAAACCACGCAAAAAAAGCAATATTGCACATATGAAATGCATTTGACTTGACTTCCTCAAATTAGGGCTAGTTTTATGGGCTAGGGTTAGGGCAATCATGAAAATGTCATGCATGTATATCAATATCAATTATATAGGGTTAGTCACAAACAAAAAAATATCAGCAAAGGCAAGATGGATTCCCACTAAGATTCAAGTCACGCCATGTCCACCAATAGGATTGACCTAAGGGCACATAGGCTGTTCACATGCGTGTTCCCTATGCATGTGTATGTGTAGCACAGGACCACAAGGTATTGCCACCATGCAGGTGAGCTATGTGGATACAGCTTAGGGCCACTTCTGTCCTGACACTGATCCTCCGCGCAATTTAGCCCCGAGACCAACCTACCGCTTAGCTATTGTGTGTGTGGCTGTGTGTGTGTGTGTGTGTGCGTGTGTGTGTGTGTGTGTGTGTGTGTGTGTGTGTGTGTGTGTGTGTGTGTGTGTGTGTGTGTGTGTGTGTGTGTGTGTGTGTGTGTGTGTGTGTGTGTGTGTGTGTGTGTGTGTGGGTGTCTGTAACACACACACACACACACACACACACACACACACACACAGACAAACACATAATAGTTTAATGATTTGCAGCCACAATCACATCGCATACCAATGTGTGCGGTGAAAGATACCTACATAAAGAGTGTCGATACATCGCAATGTGAGTGTTATACATGTTCATGGCTTTGTGTGTTATGCAGAGAGAACATAGCTTTTGGACTACGGATCAACTGATTAGTGTCTGTGTTTATCTGTCAAACCAAATGTCCTTCATTCCATTGAGCCTTATTAACTTACTGACTTACTGTCTACCAGAGTGACAGCCATCTCCGGTACTGCTTGGAGCTATGAGCTTCTTGATTGTGAACAGAGCACACACACACACACACACACACACACACACACACACACACACACACACACACACACACACACACACACACACACACACACACACACACACACACACACACACACACACACACACACACAAATGATTTGAGAATGAAGAATTAACAATTCCGTTGTTCTGAGTCATTCTCTCTTAAATACGTCTTCTTCATCTGGACTCTTTATAGGTTGAATTAGTGTTCTTTCACTATGTTAACGGTTTACTGTTGTTGTTTTTTCACTAGATAATGTGGTTATCTACTCAGAAAAGGATGAGTTTGACAAACTGAAGACACCAATACAGAAAACAGTGAAAAGGTAAGCAGTTTCAACTCACATAAGGTGGTTAAAAATCAACCTCCAACGGACCCTTTGAATAGTAACTAAGTAAAGGCAAGTAAAAGCTCTCCAAGTTCAAATAAAAAGACTAAGAGACGCTGCCAATATGCGAAACTGGAAAATAAAAGTTGCACATTACGTCTGCAAAGATGTTATATTTTACAAGCCACAGTGTTTTTACTTATGCAATGAAAAAACAATACGGACACATTACATTGTTTGAACGAATAAAGGAACCATACATTCTTCAGAAACCATGCAATGTAATTATCTTCATTATGGTAAACCCTGGTTTAAACCATTCCAGCCTAAATGCATTGCTGAAGCATTATATCTTTGTTTTATTGTTCTTTTTTTTTACTCTTTCCAATTGTGGTGGATGTGTTCATACCATCTGGGACATAGCTGAGGAATAAACACAGGCACTATTTAGTTACATTCCAATCATGTGCTATGTATGACATGTTTACGCGCCGTACTCCAGCCAATTATTTAACATTTATTGTTTAGCACATTTAAAAACTTGAATTTAAAAATAAGTAACTTTATAACTTCCATGGAGTAGTCTGTTAGTAAAACATGGCAAATGCATGTTCCTAGTTCCCTATTTTGCATACTCATCTCATGAAGGGATTGATACACAAGAAGAAACAGGAACAAGAGGACAAGTTGTTTCCAACAGTGGGCTGATGCAGTGTGTAACAGGCGATTCAACCCAAAACTCATTTGGTCCAATATTATTTTCCCTCAAGATATTTTCTTTCCTTCCAAAATCGGTGTAATTAACATAAATGTGGTGTTTGTACAACACCAGTGGCTGTGACCTGTGGAAAACACATAGACTATTCTGTGTGTTTGGCAGTGTTCACACTGGACAGGAGACACAAATGTGTGAGCATGAATTGTCCATTGTCTTGCCTAGCTGGGTGCAAGTGGTAGTGACAGGAGTGTGAGGCCACAGACATAGGAGACTCCCCCTTATCATCTTTATAATTAAGCCGCCACAAAACAAGCCACTGCCAGCATCACAGTGGTTGCTGCTGGCTCTTTTAGCGGTATGTGTGTGTGTGTGGGGGTGTGTGAGTACAGCGTGTGTTCTGTGTGTGTGTGTGTGTGTGTATCTGTTCTTATCATCAAACCCCAGTGCGGGGGACGATGCCTCCCAAAGGCATGATGGAAAAAAACAAGTTCACTCAAGGATTAGCCGCTTTTTGTGTGTGTCTGTGTGTGTGTGTGTGTGTGTGTGTGTGTGTGTGTGTGTGTGTGTGTGTCATAAAGCAAAGTAATTATGTGGCTTTACGGCCGGTGTGAGGGGGGAGAGGCTTGGCACAGAAGAGCGATCGAGCCCAGATCATAGAGAAAAAGAGAGAGCGAGAGAGTTATTTTTGCCCAATTGACCCTCTCGCAGTGCAGTCGTCACCAGGTGAAAACACAGCCTATTGGATGACACCGGGAGGATAGATTCCCTGGTCGGAGGCTTCAGTGCGGTAGAAGGACATGCCAGAGGATGTGCTAACTCATTGTGCTGGCTGCCAGAGGTGGTGTTCCATGTCCTGGGAAACAATGTCATTGTGTGTGTGTTGTGTTGTGTGTTAGAGGGAGAGTGAGAAAGACCCTGAGACAATGGTACTCTGTGAGCTAGGTGCTTTTGGGAGATAAAAAAACCGGAACATCTTAAAAGCAACAGAGAAAAATTTAGAGTAATCGTTTGGGGAGCGTTTGTAAGAATCAATTCAAACTAAAACAAGACACATGACTAATATTTCGAGCCTCTGTTTCGTGTCGGCGCTTATTGGCAATGGATCAGTTCAGTTGCCTTTTTGGACAGTTCGTCCAAGAAAATGATTCGAGACAACCTCAGTGTGTTATGTCCTCATTGTATGGTTTCTATGTACACTGAAGGAACAGACCTTCATGAGCGTGGTCTGTTTGTGTCCTTCCACACGTGTGCAGTGAGAACGACGCGTCGTCGGAGAACGAGCAGCTGTTGAGCCGGAGCATGGACAGCGACGAAGAGGCGGCCTTGGAGAGGCAGGGTGGAGCGGAGCCCAACGGCGCCAACCCCAACCTGTGCCTCCTCAACCTGGGGAACAAACCCGACCTCTGCCTGCTCTCCCTGGGACTCCTGGCTCGGGATCGCACCCCAAACGGCCCCATCGCCACCCCCAACCCGGGCAACAACATATCAGCCAACCACATCGGCAGCTCCGGCCAGATCAACAACGCCAACCACATGAGCAACGCGAACCACATAAGCAACGCCAACGCCATCAACAATAACAACAAAACTACAGGGGTAAGGCGGAGAGAGGGATCTTTATAACGTTTACTGCGTGCTGCATAAAAGTATAGATATGTGGAAATGGGTTTTCTTGAACTTTCTTTCTTCATCTTTTCATCCTCAGATTCTACAGAGTCGCAGGAAAAAGATCCTGGATCTGTACGCCAGAGCCTGCAGTGTAGCAGAGGGTACGTCTCTTAAATGCCCTCTACTTGCAGATTTTGTTTGCATGATACATTAGCCAAAGACTATCTGTTCCAAATTCCAAAAACATGTTTTTTTACTCCAAACATGCACAGAGCCAAGGCAATATATCTGTGTTGTGCATTGATTAGTGAACCCAGATGTTTGTGTCACAATACTGTGAAGCACATTTACCAACTGTGTCTGTATTTTCTTACTCATGGTCATCACCTTGGAAGGCTAGGCAAAGTGGTATCAGCATTTCTGGCAGGAGTCGGGCCCAGTTTATGAACCTTTACGACAAACAGGACCTTAGTAAAGCTATTGCTATTCTGAACGCTCAGGATAATATAATCAGGACCCCTTCTGGAGGAGTTGGAGCCTTTAGCCCGGTCATCGTTTTAGTAAGCCTGCTAGGAGAATCAAGTGATACATGACCTCTGTTTTCCCTTCAGCCATTTGACTCTTAAACTGTCAATAGCACTTTACTACGATGCTTTCCTTTGCTGCACTGTAACCTGACCTCAGCTCTGGCCTCCCTCTGCATTGTATTTTGTTGTTGTTGTGGTCTGTGTTATCTGTTGTTTCCCCGGCTTGCAAACCAATTCCCCTTTCATTCCGGGATGACACCGTACATCTTTGTCTTTCTCGGTGGTCACCAAAGCACCATGTCAAATGGATTATTTCCGTGTCTTGGCCTAGAGACCGGGCACCATTCACGTTTGACCGCGACGCATTCTGTCATCACGAACTAGCGTCAAGTTTACCCGGGGCGTGAGAGGAGAGGTCCAATGATCTACGTCGGTGTTCACGTCGTAGGAGGTTGACAGACATTGTGGGAAAGGCCAAACGTTTACACATGCTGGACTTTACCACGAGGTGTCGCTGGGGGTGTTCTGGCTAAAACGTCGCAAGCTTTTGACCACGTGCCACATGTTACTGACAGGCCAATAACCGCAAGGGTTTTATACGACGGTCAAATTGACTATTCACTACTTCTAAATGACACTGTTCTTCAGATGAAGTCTGATCAACATATGTTACAGAATTAACTGGAAATGAATTGGGCAACCCTGGTTGCGAGTTGTGTTGGAGGACGTTAGCGCATGCCTTTGTGCCGTACTATGCGCGTGAATGTTTGTTCAGAACCCTTTGCAAAGATAGCATGCAAGCTTCGAAAAACATGCAACATCTGCATCGTCTGATCCCAGCAATCGCTAACCACAAAGAGTCTTAAACTCCTTCTTAACCTGCGTCTCTCCCTCCTCTGCCCTGCAGGGCTGAGCCCAACGGAGCTGCCCTTTGACTGCCTGGAGAAGGCCAGCCGCATGCTGAGCTCCTCGTACAGCAGCGAGGCGGCTGTGGTCAAGACCTGGAGGCACCTGGCCGAGAGCTTCGGCCTGAAGCGCGACGAGATCGGGGGCATGAGCGACGGCCTGCAGCTGTTTGAGCGCGTGAGCACGGCCGGCTACAGCATCCCCGACCTGCTGACGCGGCTGGTGCAGATCGAGAGGCTGGACGCCGTGGAGTCTCTGTGCTCCGACGTGCTGGGCGTCAGCGAGATGGCGGCGGCGGCGGTGGCGGCGGCGGCGGCGGTGGGCCTCGCGGCGGGGAGTCCGACCGGCGTGGGCTGCCAAGGGATCGGCAGCTTCCACAGTCAGCTGGCCTGCTCCTCCCCGCCCCCATCCCTCTGCCCGTCCCCGCGCTGCGCCAGCGTGTGAAGTTTTTGACGGAGGATGGACGCATATTGGACAACATGGTGTCTTCCGGAAATATGTATTTTACATCCGTCACAATCACATGAAGAATGTCAGTGGGCCCCCCCCCCCCCTTTTGGACATCGGCCCCCTGTTTCTGTGCCGATGACAGTGACGCAAACTATCAGCAATCATGTTTGGGTTTTTTCTTTCTATTAGTTCTTTGGTCTTTCTTTCTTTACTTTTTTCTTTCTTCCTTCTTTGCTTCCTCTTTATTCAAAGAGCTTGGGAACACAGAATAAGATCACTGATCAAAAGGCGCTGGATGCCGGCATTAAAGAAAAACTAGTTTTAAACTTGAGCTGCACTTTGAACAGTATTCAGACTGCAGGGGAAGTGATGACTGCAAGCAATCAAGCTTGATGGAAAAATACTTTTCGACTTATTTTCATCAAGATTGTCGTTTTTTTGTAGAAGACGGGACTTGAGGTAAATGCAATGAAATTGCATTATGAGAGACGTTTCCACGCGTCTTTCCCCATGCCCATGCTCAGTCGGGCTTTGATGCTCAGACCAGAACAATTATTACGTTTTCCACCAAACAGAAACTCTCTTACTTTAACACCAGCCATGACTCAGCAACATCCTCAGCGTCCTTCTCTTGGTTAATCCTCAAAGCATTTGCAGTTGTGATCGAACTTAAGTCACACAGGAAAAAAAACCTTCTTTCTCACTTCTTACCCTGCCATGACCTAGAATACCCCCCCCCCCCTGTTAATAACTCCTGCCCCCCCCCCCCCCCCCTCCCTCGACCTAATTCTGTGGTCCAGTGCTGCCGCCAGCCCTAATTATTCGGCGTGTGGCAATGGGAGCCCCTAATAGGCCCAGGAGTGTTGCGGTTTACAGAGCGGGTGCAAAGTGCCTGTGATTTCCAGCACCCACTAACCATTGAGAAACCCAGTGGAAAAGCTATAAATTCCTCCATAAAAACCAACAGAAACAGCTTCCATGGAGGAGGAGAGATGAACTGCCCTCGGCGAGGCCAGAGCACCTGGTGTGCCCTGTGACAAAAAATGCTTCATCACAACAACATCACAGAGCTTTTAGTCGTTTCTCTTGGATGACCGAGGAGAACGACTTAGCTTTCTGTGCACAACCCAAAAAACAAACCTGGTTATTTGTGGTGGTGAATGCAGGTATATATGGAGTAAGTCTGGTGTTCTCGGTTAACGGTGAGCACTGTTTCAGCATGTAGTTCACCCATGGCTCATCTTCACAGATTTAAAATTCGTAGGCCTCTGCCTGGTCCTATCCATTCCTAATTTTAATTTATTGTACTTTTTTTTTGCATTGCTTGGACAGGGGCTGGACTCCGGTAGTGTCAATGAATGAACGTGTGTGTTAATACTTATAATATTAACGAGGCTGGGTGTTTGCTACTCCAGTTTCTTAGTTCATGGTCTTTTAATTTCAAACACTAACGTCACAGGACAGTATTAGCGCCTACCAAGCGCATCGAATGATCTTTTTGTTTCATTTAATTTTGCCAAAGTGGATTCAACCAGGTGACAATGGAATTATTTTGTGGCTTTATCACAATGTAATGTTTTCCAATTTAATATTGTCAGCTCCCAACTTTGTTAAATAATTAACATTTCTATGCAAATACACATCCTTGTTTTCAGGAACATGTTGAACTGAATTATAGGGAGATTGAGGAACCATGACAACAGCTACATTTTATTTTCTTCCTTTTTTTTACCACCATAGCACAAACATACATGAGTGTGTGAATGTGTTTGCACACGCTAACACACGTTGAAACCAAATATTCATCTATTCAAAGTATATGTGTATATATAACTTATTACTGTAGATAATGTATGTGTTCATAAAAATAAAGTATGCATAAATCTATGGTGTGGGGTATGATTTTCCCGTCTTCCAAGGAATTCAAAATGTGTTTGACAAGCTTGTTCAGCTTGTCATGTATTGGAAGAAGCCTGAGAGAAACATCCTATAATAGACTTGTGTTATGAAGTAGGCTCACTGTAAACTGATTCAGATGTTATATAAGTAATAATCAAATAATGAAGGCGTGATTCATTTAATCAATATGAATGTTGGTGTGTGTGTTGATGGCTGGCTTAAGCAGCATCACCTGGCCCAAGTCAGACTGATTGGACTCTGGCTGGGTGAGGCTGCACACACACACACACACACACACACACACACACACACACACACACTCAGGGAGAGTTATCCCAGATGGCAGCATGGAACAACAGGTATCATTACCAACAAACCTTTATAATAAACCGGTCTACTGGCACCACCACCCTGCATCCTGTCTTGCGGAGGTCAATAGAAGTCACCACGGTAGCATTTCTTATGAAATACCTTCAATATACCATAGAAACATGTAAACACATGCATAGGTTTAATGGTGTTTTTCATCGTCACAGAATAAACCTTTTACGTCACCCTTTACTCTAACAGTTTTAAGAGTTAGAGTAATTGTATTTACCACTATAATTGTATTGACTGTCAATAATGATAAAACATAACCAAGGAGCCCACCCAATCAAAAATCACCCAAATGGCCACGTTTCATGAGCTCATGCTACCAACGTCAAAGTGCAGGAAGCCTCTGAGCTGCCCCTTGAAGCCACACTCCTCTGGTTCAATAACCCAGCAAACGTTGTAAGAGTCCCAATTGAAGAACGTGTTTGTTCTTCAAATGTGACAGTCAGCGCTCATGTTACCAGAGCTGGCAGAGGAGACCGCTTGCCAGCACCATTACACGTGTTCTCCTTGAGTTCCAATTTAATAATCCCAACCTCTCATTTCATTTCATGTGTTTGATTGCTGTCGGCCAATTCTTTGTGCACACTTGGGCACTTGACCTGCTCCTGTAGATTAACGATTTATCATTGAGTCTTTGAGGAGACGGTGGTGTTTAAGATGACCTATGGCGAAATCAGACCAAGGTGATTCTGGAGGGTTCAAACCCGGATGAGACACCCCTAGCCACTAGACTGTGTGGCACCCCCCACATGATTGAATAGTATACTGTCTGAGCCCTTGCAGAATTACCCCATTGTATTGTCCCATTCCTCACCTCAAACCCCTCTTCACCCCAAACAGCATGACATCAGGCATTTCAAAAAGCGGTTGTCACAAGGGTAATCGGTACTCTGCATAGCACTCTCACCTTTCATGTGTGTGTCTGTGTGTGTGCGCCAAGATTGCCAAGGTTAGCTGTATCTGTGTGTGCTGGCATGGGATCTTAAGTCCTGGAGAGAAAAGGTCTGTCAGGCGAGGGAGGTGGTTGCCATGCAGCTCTGGGGCACGACTTGGCTGATGCCTCTGTCTCTCTCCCTCGCTCTCTCTCCCTCGCTCTCTCTCCCTCGCTCTCTCTCTCTCTCTCTCATTAGGTTACACAGACACTCACCTCTGCCTCAGATAAGCCTTCTTAAATGGAGCCTCTGTTCACAGGGCGATTCAGCTACACCCACACACCCACACAAACAGACATGCAGAGAGTGAAAGCGGGAGACGGTGTGTGTGTGTGTGTGTGTGTGTGTGTGTGTGTGTGTGTGTGTGTGTGACCTCAGGGTCCATTCTTTGAGTCTTAAGTGCTTGACTTGGCATACTGTTGATGACAGAGATGAAACGATAGTGAGGAGCAGAGACCTCCGGGCAAGGAGTGCCCTCCTGCCTGGCTCCTACATTCAGGCTAACGGGGCGGCTAATTCAACCTAATAGCTGACACCCGTTTGACACTGGACTACCTCTTACACCTTTACAGCCTCTCATGCAGGCACAAACACAGACACACACGCACACACACACACAAAGACAGACAGACAGCCAGAAATACACACACACAGACACACACGCATACAAACAGAGATACACAGACACATATATACACACACAGACACACAGGTAGAGAGAGACACACAGACATTGACACACCAACATTGACAGACAGACCCCCACGCACACACGCACACACAGAGACGGACAGACAGAAATAAGCACACATACAGACAGAGATACAGGCAGACAAAGACACCGATATACACAGACAGACAGACATAGACAGACACATCCCCACACACACACACACAGCAGCCTTCCTCTGCACCTGTACAAACGTATTTGACTGCACGAGCAGCAGTCAGACCAAGGTCAAATATACTTACAAGATTGCAACTCCAACTAGAGTTTTGAGAGCAATTACATTTTTTTTTTTTTTTGGGAGAAATAATTGATTAGAATTTAAAATGATGTTGACTTCAATACGTTTTTCTCACAGATAAAATATGTCGTTTTGCCTCTGCTATTCAGTGATCTGAAGCAGTCGTCTTGGTGAGAAAAGATAGAAACACAATGCATATTGGCTTCTCAGCTCACCAGGACTTTACGGGTTAAAGCATGTGTGAGGTGCTTCTGATGATGTTTGCTTCCTTTGTCGTTGGAAGCTGTATTTTGTTTATTTCCTCAGCATGAAAATATGTGGGTGTTTAATTAGGCATCAATAACAGCCATTTCCGTTCCGCTTCAAAATCGTAACCATATTGGAGGGAAATCCTAAAATCCACCAAAACTCGTGTTTGTAACATCAGAGTTAGGCTGATAAACCTGATCCTCGCTGGAAGAAAAAACCTGAACAAGGCAGAAAGGAAGAATGAAGCTTATAATTAAACCTAAGTTTACAATCTTGAGGTTTGCAATTATATCATGTTGAGCAATTAATCACTTAGGATTCAGACTCTAACGACCAAACCCTTTTGAAACTAAACACTTAGCTTGGATGTTTGCACACCAGACGTACACCCATGGCATCTATCTGCAACTTTATACATTGCCTTCAACTTTGCATCACATAAATGGCTGATGTGGATGATCGATGATGATATAAATGTGTATAATGTATCAAAAAAATAATAATCTGACGGGTCTGGCTAAAGTGAACAGCCAATTACACACACACACACACACACACACACACACACACACACACACACACACACACACACACACACACACACACACACACACACACACACACACACACACACACACACACACACACACTTGCTTGAATACGATTTTAATGAGCTCTACCAGCTAGACTGGAGCATGTGGTGGGTGGGGATGGGGAGGAAAATGAATCTTTCCCAAGATGTCCAGAGTTTCTGGTCCACTGCAAAAAGCCCTCCACGTAAATCCAGAGAAGGGTACAATCTCAGCAGTGGAGTGATGCTGTGCAGACCTGGGCCAGGACAGGATCAGTGCGTTACTTAACGCAGAGCAGAAACGACATTCACTGCAGGCAAGACGTCAAAGTCAAGAAAGTAAATAAATCTGTATTTACTTTATTAGAGGGCCTGGTTGGGGTTTCCACCGGACATGCAAGTGGCTTGGAAGTTTGTTTTTTTAACATAAAAAGGGTACAAAGGAAATAACAAAGGCAATGTTCCGGGCCTTTCCTTTTTTTTCTTTATAATCCCACAATTATTGTGAGATTCTTGATCGTCTTTCCCACATAAATGTTCATCATCCAAATGTAGAAGACATTTTAATCCGCCAAGTTAGGTTAAATGTGTGTTTAGTGGGTTATTATAAATCCTATTTTATGGTTGTTGGATATGCAGGCTGTTTCCAGTTGTGCAAAGAAAAACCTTTTTCCGACCAGAGCAAATATATATTTTTTTTTTCAGAACAATGAATCAAATAAAACTCATGCATAAATGCAGTAATTGACAAAACAAGGTGAAACATGTTTTAAATCGATTTATTCATTTTCTTATGAAAGATTTATAAAAGTTAGACATTCTCTTTTTTACCGAACTTAGTCAGTTAACAGTCAACAAACCCGAGGAAGATGTTAGCATGCTTCAGCCAACAACGCTAAGTATTCAAATAAGGCTCTGTTACTTCTGCACACCGTTTGGAATTACAAGCAAACGAAAGATATTTAGAGATAAAACAGAACCATATTTGTCTGTTGTCTTCCTTCAGATCGGATGACAACCAAGTTTATATTAACTTTGATGGCTCAAAAGGCCAGTTTTAGTGACACAAAGGCATCTGAGATTTTCTTCATTGTTTAGTTATCATTTCCAACTACCATGAATAATTATGATATCAAACTTTCTTAACCCGTCAATTACCCAAATGACCCAAGCCCAAATGATCGAACAACCTCAATGTACATGACAGGTTGTCGAAGGCGGAACCAAATGAAACTGTGGCAAGCTAAGTCCACGTAGTCTCCTTCACCCTCTCGTTGTGAGATTTTGAAAAAGGGGCACGAGATGCGGCGGACAGATCCCTACAGAACACTCAGAACCTGGCTCGGAAGTTAGTTCTGCATGCCGTTCTGCACCGGCAACTGGAGCACTCTCCCGGGAGTCTTTTCTCCGACTGTTCAAAATCAGCCCTGATGGGTTTGATCCTTGGGTGTCCTCCTAACAAGTAAGGCCTTTTCCTGAGACCAACGCTCCCACCCACATACTGAGTGAGGACAATCGAAAACAAATGAAAAAGCCCAGCTAACGCGAACCACATGGACGCTAACAATCACAACATGGTCCATCCATAGAGTCATCCAGTTCTTTTAGTTTGCGTTTCGAGCCGTAATGGGCGTCTCTGAAGCCCACGAGACGCCCATTAACCCTGAGCTAAATGCTCGGGCCTTTGTATTTGTTTGAAACCTAACAAAGGCACCGGATCAGTTTGTTTCGTACCAAACCCCTAAAACCAACTACAATGAAAATAATGCTATTAAAAAAATCGTAAAAAAGTATGATCGAATAAATACGGTTGCTTTGTCGATGTGACTGTAAGTCAAGGTTAACAGCGCTGCCTATTGTAGCCTTGAGAGTGCACGGGATGGCAGTGGACAACACTGCCTGTCCAGGTCAGCGCCACGTGTGTTAAAGGGGACATATTATACCACGAGGTGTGAGTGGGATTAGCCTTACAAGCCATTTCGAAAATCTGCCCCATATGACATCACAAGTGGGCGTGTCCACCTAGATCTGTGCTGGATAGATCAGCAACGTTTACTTCAGTCCACCGGGTAGGCTGGTAGATTGATCTACCCAGCACAGATCTAGGTGGACACGCCCACTAGTGATGTCATATGGGGCAGATATTTGGAAGGTTTTGTAAGGCTAATCACACTCACACCTGGTGGCATAACATGTCCCCTTTAAGGCATCCTCCTACTACTTCAGTCAGCGGTGGCTCCCGGGCCGCCTCACGTGAGGTTGAGCAGTATGGAGCCCAGGTTGATGCGGAGGAAGCTGCAGGACGGCTCGGTGGTGCGCTGCATCTCCTGCAGCAGGAGGCGCAGGGAGGAGCGCTCAAACAGTCGGCGGTTCCCCCTGAGCGAGCACCATAAAGACGGAGAGAACAGTTGAATAGATTGAATTACGTTCCAATGTGCATGCTTTTAAAAAATGTCCCGTGGAGCGGGTGGCTTCGCGTGCTCATGGTCTGAAAGGCTGCTATGATTTAGCCGGATAATCATCCTGAATCCATCTCAATCGATAATTCAGTCTGAAGTCCCTTGTGTCTGAGCCGGAGAATGGGCTGGGTTGCTTCAAGATTCAACCCATCGAAAGGCAGATAATAATTCCACAAGTGACGGTGCTCTTTGCTGTTGATTCTTTTGCCGATATATCCAGACATTTTCTCAAAAAGGCCTCAATAGCAGAATCAATTAAATAAAAAAAAACACCTTAAAAGCAAACTTCCACGGATGCTAGCAGCAGCATGTATTTTTTAAGCTTCGCCTACAAGACGCTGATTGTTTTAGTGTAATCTCACTCCAAGCCGAAGTACCACTCAAGCAACAACCGACACCAGACCCTGAATCCAAGAACCAAATAAAAAACGGTGTGGGATTCATGGGCAGGAACCAGGCACGCTAGGAGTACATTGCACAGACCAAGAGCTCTACAACTCACCTGATGTTTGACAGCTTCTGGAGCAGGATGGACAGCTTCTCCAGCAGACGTAGATCAAGAGGTGGCTGTTGAAGGAGCTTGGAGATGGTCGAGAAGAAGTCAGCACAGCTGCAGGCGTCCAGGAAGGGATCCAGGAAGCCTTTACGGTACACACATGGTACACATATTTAAACAATGGATGAGGCCTGGAGTTCGGGTGAAGATAACACACATTCAAGCCTTCTCACAGAGCTGTCCTGGCAGGGTAAACACAGATGTAGCCCCCCAACCTTAGCATTGAGTAGGTAGGCAGGTGTTTCACTCATGTGTGCCAAAGCATCAGCACTGTTCTGTTATCTTCAGTAGTTTAGTCTGCTACCCGTAATTCAGACGCCAAAGTCACAAAGGTAAATAAATCTGGTATTTTCTCTATTAGAGGGCATGTTTAGGGTTTTCAGCAGGGCCTGCAAGTGGTTTGGAAGGCTTTTTGAAGTATCAAAAAGGAACAGGGTGAATTACAAAGGCAAGGTTGTAGGCCTTTCCCTATTCACTCCCAGCAGAGCCATAATCAGTGTTATGAACAACGCCTTACGAGCGATGACGCTTGTGTAAAGGGTGTATTTGATCACAGGGGTCTGCAGAGAGCATCGGATTTCATAGCATCATAGTTGGTCTGATATACACAGAAATGAGGGAGCATTTATCCATCAGTGGGCTCTTCAGATGGAGGGCAGGAAGTGAAATGGAGAACGCCAAGCAGTAGTACTCGTTTTCTGTAAACGGTGTGGACCCAAATAGTCGGAATCTATCCATTTAGTTAAAACTAGGGGGGAATCTCTTGGCACCTCACGATTCGATTCAATTCTGATTATGAGGTCAACGATTTGATTCTAAAGCGATTATCGATGCAACAATTTCTTTATGTACATTTCCATGTGTGATTCTCAAAAATATGTGTATACATATACGACTCAGAGTTTGCTAATTAACTCATCGAATATTTTATTAGAGAGAAAGCTTGTCACAAATATGACTTTCTATAAACAATGCAATAATCAATGCAGCTTGCATTACAACACAATACGGAAGTATTTAGAAAATAGGTTTCAGTTTTATTTTCTTTCTAATCTTTCTTTTCTATGTCATTAAAGAAAAAGCTGCTCTTGAATTGGAAGGAGCTCTTGTGTCTGGCTGTGAGTTTGCGTGCATGCTATGCGTAGGCTGTATCGCAATCGTGTCAAGACAAATCAGATTGGCCAATACACACTGAAGATAATTAAATAATTTAAAAATTACTAAAATTGTCCTTCTCTGTGTGATATATCACACAATATCACACAAATTACTCGCCATCATCAGTAGACAGTAAATGACCTTGTACTGCAGACCTCATATTACAACAAAGATGAAAGCCTTCAAAAGCCTGGAGTCATATCACTTTTCCTGTTCAGCTGTTAACGTTTGGGATCAAAAAATGAAAAGGAAAACTGTCATCTAGTCTTTGACAGGGTGATGCTTTCATTTTTCAGTGAAAAAGCTCTCAAATCACAATGCTTAGGATGTGTTGCATCAACCAGAAAAACATCCTTATTAACCTTGCTCGACAGCATCATATCATTCAACAATTAGGCTTGAACACACCATCAACCTCCAAGAAATGATCTCAACATTTAACATTTATGCACTTCCTGCCCTCCTTCTCAGTAGCGCTCCACTGGTGAGACCTCCTCAACAAACAACCGTTGATATAAAACAGGAGGCACATTTGGTCTGAAAACCAAAGGCAATTAAAAAAAATATATATATATATATTGTGGGTACTGCTTATCGTTGTGTCGATTTATTACGGAGTCTGAATACTTTCCTAAGCCTCTGTCTGTGTTCTGCATCTCTGCATTCTCTCTTCTGATCGTGAGATGGATGCATGTGAGATGATGTCAGCAGGAGTTCTGTGCAAATAACGTAATAAGCTGCATTGTGATTGATGGACACCGGCATTTCTTGTTTATTTGGTGGTTGGTCGTTAAAATATGAATAATTGTTCTGATCTTATGCCTCTCCCAAACACAAACACACACACCGACACATACACACACAGACACACACACACGCACACACAAAAACGATTATGGATACTGGTCAAAGCCATTCTTTGATAACTTGAATATGTCTCCATATTGTCAACATTGAAACTGGCCTTCTTAAACTAATTGGGATCACACAATATCCCTAAAGGAGATGAAACGGACCCAACAAATAAAAAGGGCACACAGATGGCAGACGTATCACATTCTTTCAGTCAATAAAAGCAAATGTGGAGCCTTCTGAAGTGAATTCCATCCCACACACACACACACACACACACACACACACACACACACACACACACACACACACACACACACACACACACACACACACACACACACACACACACACACACACACACACACGCACGCACGCACACAAAGCTGCTCCTTGTCAGGATCAACTTTGCTTTTGCTAAAGTTCCATTCCTGCTTCAACTAGTTCTCAAATAAGGATATCTTGAAATGTTGGTATGATTTGAATGGCAGCTGCCCTGCTTGTGTGGCACCAACATAACATATATCACCAACATATATAACCAAACATGAATAGTTTTAAGGAAAGAGAAGTCTAAGAAGTGATTTGATTTTTCTTCTAAAAAGGTTCTGGGTTTGATTCCCACATGTCTGCAGCCTACCTGAGCATCCTTGGGCAATAGGCATAACCCCTACTTCCTCAATAACCTGTATCTGAAATCACTGTCACCTTTGCATAGAAGTGTGTGCTCAGTCAATATGAAAGTGATGTGACATCTATTCAATCCATTAATAATACAATATAATAATACAATATAACCCCTTGTACGATTTCACAGTCAAGGAATCAGATTCGGTAGGTCACCATCTGTCTTGCGCTAATACCTCCTCTATTTGAGTTGCTGTTCATTCCAACGACGTGAGAAGGAATCCTTTGATCGCGCTCAGTGGAAAACATGACCGTCAGAGGTCACCGATTGGTGAAATCGTGAATTCCGGCAACAGCCCCCCCATCAATGACCCGAGATTGTACACCTCATCCCAGACAATGATGGTTTAATGAGAGCCAAGGCTTCCTGTAAGACCGTATCCCACTTCACAGGCCCGTTCGCGTGGCCCCCCCGGCTGTTTCAACAAAGAGTTGTTCAGGGCCTGGCTCTGCTGCTTGCTCGTCACAACCTCCATGTGCGTTGCCCTTTTCGGACACATGTTCCAAGACAAATGCAGATGACGGGGGCTTTGTAGGTAGCACGGACCTCCTGTCAAGACTCCAAATCTGGACACTGCCCGGATACGTTCATTTTTTTCCCCCAGCGACTTGTACCTCTTTGTATCTGAGCCTCCAATCAGGGTTTAACCCTTGATGGGAAAGGGTGGAGAACGTGAGGCACGGCTGGCCTTCCACAAGTATTGATTTACAACCCAGAGAACCGAGAAATAGTGGAGGGTGGAGGTGGACAGTGAGCAGAGCTGTGTTGGGGTTATATGAAAGAGCTGCAAGAAGGGGCAACACCTGAACAATTGAACACATGGTCCCACCATGTGTTCAATGGGCCATCATTATTTACAAGGTACAGGAAGTATGTCCATATTCGATTTTATTGTTGAATGAAATGACATTCCCGTGTGAACTTCTGAACGAGCAAATCAGCAAGATGCTGACTCGCTCGCAAAAACCCAGGACTCAAGGCCAACAGAGCAACATGCCTCCTCTTCATCCTACCCACCTAGATACACAGTATGCATATAAACTGTCCAGGCTGGACACACGGCCACGTCGGTGCAGAGGGCTCAGGATTTACCCAAAGACAGACCTAGACATCCTTCATCTGGACAGTGGTGAACTCTCTCTGGTGGACTGACGGCTGGCTCGGGCAGGCCGTCACTTCTGCACATGTGGCCGTGTTGCGAATCCAATGAGGTGCTGGCCCTCGCACCGCATGAATTGTGATAATAAAACCACGGCCCATAAACCCTGTGGATAGAAAAGCTGCCAGTGCACTCTGGCCAGGACCCACTTTCCATGCGGCTGCAAGTTCATTATAGCGTTTATTTTTATGGGTTTTAAATGAGCCCCAGCGGCGTGCTTCACGACACTCAAGGTCTTGCGTGCCAATGAACTCGCTTGGCCTGTGTGCCCCCTCTCCAACACTCCCCCCCCCCCCCCCCCCCCCCCAGGGGGCCCGGGTGTCTGCTCTGTGCCACAGTCTGAGAGGTAGCTCAAGCGTGTTTACTCAGATACCTGTACAGTAGTACCGTACTGTGGTGGTGTTGGAGACCAATCCTGAATGGCATTATTGCATTGACCATTAGGGCTGTGACTAATAATGATTTTCCTAGCTTATTAATCATTCATTCTTATTTTAGATCATCATTGGGTCTATAAATTGTCACAAATATTGGTAAATGCCCATCCAAGTTGAGTCCAAAGTAAACATTGGACTCAAATTGCTTTATCTCACAAGCAGCAAGGCAAACTAAATGATTTCCTTACGTTAATTATATAATGATCCATGACCCTAATGATTCAGTGTCTGAAGCATTTCTTTTACTTGACTGGAAATAAATTACTCAAACGATTAATCAATTGTTAAAAATTATACACATTTCTGTTGATTGACTTATCATCGGAGCCCTACTGCACATGAAATGTAGAAAAATACCACAATCAAAAGAACTGTAGATATCAGGTTGGCATTGGAAACTGCCACATGTTATGATTTTACATGGATTACCTTAGCTGCTGCTAGTAGAGACTTTATATACGTCTGTGGTGCTACATAATATATTATATAGGCAGTAGCTGAAGATTAACAACCTTGTACAGGTTGTAAAACATGTTGTGGAAAAGGTACAAGACTGAGCACTAAAACAATCCACAGTAGAACCATGTGCAAAATAAGTATCTGGAAATTATTTTATAAGCCAAAAATTGGAGGTGATGTAATTTGTTTGTTTTAACGTGCTACCAAGGTCAAAAAAGAGATTAACATGGATTAACATGTTAATGAAGGCAAGTATATTCTGATGGATACAGATGATGTTGCCATGTTCGATGAGCTCAAACACTTTAATGACTGTAAATTGAAAGTATTTTATATATATATATATATATATATATATATATATATATATATATATATAGCAAAATCTTTAATTGCTATAATTACGACGTAATAAACAACTATTTGTTGCATAGTGTTTGCTATAAATATGTTGATTGTTGCTGATAAATAAAGTTGTAAAACCTCTGGGCCACATAAATCTCTTTAATGAAGCTAAATGATTGCAGCATAACCCTACAGTTCTGAGGAAACCACTTCCAGGTTAGCATCCGGCTTGATGAGGCAGAGCTCGAGCTGTACTGATGGGGCTGTGTGTGCATAGACTCACGGGACGGTGCGGACAGCTGCATCAGGATATCTACGGGCCCATGCAGGCCTCCTCTGCAGCTGGCCCCCAGGAGACGAAGCAGGACCCCCAGGCCCCCGTACTGCAGGAACAGACCCCGGCTTCCCTCGCTCCTCAGCTGGCTGCGGAGGCCGCCCAGCGCCTGAGCCAGCAGGTCAGCTGCAGGGAAGGGACAAGGCAGACCCTTAGTGTACACAAAGGAGGCTTTTGTTGGGAATTGGGGGGAGACTTACACATCCATAGTGTAATGGTGCCGGTGTGTTGGGAGTGCAATAGTGGGGAGACTTTCATCTCGATTGATCACATGCACACATTTGCGTGAATTCGTAAACATGGTATATTTTCCCTTTGGTTCCCAACGTTGTCTGGACTACATTGTCAGCTCACAAAATCTGTTCCTCCACGAATCCTGGGAGCCATAACGCCTGGCCTGCCCTCCGTACATCATCCGAGCCCTGAAGCACCTCGTCACCACTCATCTCAGATCATCTCAACAGCGTTCTCCTTGGAGCCGAGTTGCCCAGATGTGAGTGTTTTTACATTGGATGAAAGCACATTATTCTTGTTAGATGAGTTGCGTCTCTCTCGATAAAAAAAATAAAAAGCAACCCATTAAAGATGATGGAAAACACTGTCATGGGCGTGGGAACCCTCTCCATCCAGCTTGACGTCAGCCTGGGAATGGTGAGCCAGGCCGGCTTGAGGGCGAGGGGATGAAAGGGCTTTTCTAGAGATGGGACCACGGAGACCCCGGGAAGGCGAGGAAGGGGGTCCGCTTGGCAGAGATGCATCATAATGCGCTCGTTAGAATCAGCGGGAACTGAGGTTTACAGTATAGCTAGGGAGCCGAATGGGAGCCGAACGTTTCTCACACACACACACACACACACACACACACACACACACACACACACACACACACACACACACACACACACACACACACACACACACACACACACACACACACACCTTTCCTTTCGAGCACATGTCGGTCCTTGTTGATCGATGAACACACATGGTACGAGGCTAGTCTGACAGGTTTGTTCTTTTTCCTTTTTTTTTACCCTGCATCCCCATTACCTCAAAAATCGAACTTGAGGTGTCGTAGAAAATATTGATTTCACTGCGGAACTTCTGATGAGCCCATGATAGTGTTCCCACTAAATAGGTTTTTCACTGATAATAAATGTGTTAACTGTATGTTGACACTTCAGCTGGTTATCGGCTGGTTATTGCCGTTAAATACGTAGATTCTCTCTACCAAACCATTACGAGTGCAGGTGCTAATAGAACCTTGATCCTTTATCCTTGAACCTTTACAGAGGAGTCGTTGTAGGACTAATTATGGTCTGTTCCTCTCATGTACCTGGGCGGAGCTACCAGCCCTCTTCACTAGGCTACCAACAGTGCCCTGTTACATAAAAGGAGACCCATCCAGAATGAGTGTTATAAGTGACACCTGTGTTTATCCCATAATGTCGCCTCTTTGATAAGGGTCTATTTGGCTGAACTGCTTAAGAGTTGAGTTGATTCAGTTCAATCTGGAGTCTTTGAGAAACAAAAGGAAAACAAAAAATATCAAAGCGGGGAATCATCCGTCATAAGATAAGAGTAAAGAATTATAACTTACTATCTTATAGATTACAGCAGAGACATCGGCCTGTATTCATTTATATAGTGACAAGAGGGTTCTAAAGCATGCTGTGGAGACTCCTACCTTGGGTGACGGTGTGTAGAACAATGAGGGCGGAGAGGACACGCGTGTGCGGACAGGGGCTGTGATGGAGCACACTCCCCCCGTGTGCTGGACCGCTGTTGCCACGGGAACCAGGCAGGACCCCGTCTCCGCTGTCCTTTTCCTCGGGCGGGTGTGCAGACACCTGCGCACCTATTCGCCGCAGGGTGGAGGACAAGGCCCCGCGCTGAGCAAGGCCCAAGGGGAAAGGTTTTAGAAGAGAGGGGACGTTGAGGTTCGTCCACGACGCTTCAATGAGAAAGAGACTCAGTCATATCTTTAAAAAATATATTTTTGCTAGTTAGTGGTTTTTAATACAAAAAGCGATGGGCTAAATGCGTTGACTTAAAGTGCGGCCATAATGGAAACGCAACGATTGGATCATAAAACTAGAAGCCATGTTTGTCGAAGGCAACCAAGTCCAGACGTTTTTTTATTCCAACATAAAAGTAAAGCACACATGTTGACTTTTAAACTCTTGTTTAAAGTCTTGGATAAAGGATAATGGAGCCAATAAAACCAGTGCTTTAAAACACTTACAAGATCTACTAAAAGGCTCTGGAGAAAATAATCCTCTTCATTCATCTTATGGTGTTTGACCTTCCCTCGGAGTGGTGAAGGACTTCACAGGTGGGATTCATCCTGCTCTAGTTATGTGTTTGTGTTCAGACTTGGGAATTGATTTGATTGAAGCTTACAATCCTACGGGGCCAGAAACACAAACACTGCGTACTAGGGGACCATGTCAGGCATTGGGGTTTGGAAACCAAGTTATGGCGTGTGGCAAGTGGTTAGCTAACAGAGGACCACAAAGTGAGCTGTTGTTATGAATGGAGCTTAGGCTCAGAAACCGCCAATGATGGCAGTAGCAGGATTCCCAGTGACCCACTACTCAACTTAGCCATATTCCAATTCCCAGTGATGATGACGATGAAGATATCAGGCCTGCATGGTCGTGATCAACCAAACAGTCGGTCTGGATGCATTTCTAACCAAAGCCACACGGAGCAAGTGAGTATGTTTTAATATGTGGATTCTGTCCAATTCCCAGCCAGAAAATATGGGATAATGCCGATTAGCATGAATTAGCATTCCCCACATGAAATGCAAACAGATACAAAAGGGTTTGTTGTATTTCTTTCTTTTTTTTAACATGTGGTTTGTTTCAAGTATTTTTTCTATGTGATTGTGAAATAAAGACCAAACCTTGTATGACAAATATACTTCTATGGCTTTTTTCGAAATGAGATAGTGCAGACAGTGGAGTTTTGTTTTTGCATGAAATCAGTGGTAACCAACATTTTACTCTTTACACATAAGCCAGCACTTGGTATTTAAGCACTTGTATGTGTCTTTCTTTGCAGTAGTAAGTGCAAACATTTACAGTAGACATAATATATCAAAGGGCTTTCTAAATTCCACCACATCTCTACATTTCTAAAGTTTGGCAGTGGCCTGTCTTTAACAGATACCATTCCCCCCCTCGAGGTCAACAAAAACCCCTCCTCACCTGTGGGCTGCTGTCCAGGTGTCTCAGACCCCAGTAGACGAGGCGGAGGACGCAGAGCAGCAGGGGAGGATCTGATAAGGACGTCCGTTGGAGTTGATCTGCCAACAGAGGTAACATCTGGGGCAAAAAGAACATAGAGAACAGATGAATCAAGGCTCATCCGGATCATTACCGGAGAGCATACACACCACGTGTGTTCACTCATTAATAATGTGGTCAGACAAGTTCCGGGAGGAACTCACCTTCCCCCCCCCCCTTCCCCCCCCCCCCTTCCCCCACTGTCTATTGATGTGCATGCCAATAATACATTTATTTATCAAGCAGCAGACACTTTCATTCAAACGGACTGATGAGAGAGGTTGAACAATCAAAGCATGCCATCAATATTGGAGGAAGTACAAAAGTTCCCCTAAAATAAGGTGCATCCTAGTTTTTGTGGTATAATGGAACCATCCCAGTCAATGTGGATAAAAATGCATCACGGTAATACCATCTCAATACAACTATTAAGGATGGTCTGCCCACGAGCAGGGAAGACTTTTGTTTGAGTGATGCAATTCTGATGCACTAACCTTCACTACATTCACCATCACCACCACTAACTCTTAAAGCCTTCGGATGTAAACCCCCCCCCCCCACCCACACGCGCCACCCGACCGGCTGGTGCCATCTATAATTTAGCATCTTTCAAACGACAACCGGGGGATTCCCAAGCTTCATATCCTCATTCGACTATAAACCAAAACCTAAACAACAACAAAAGCCAAACTGATACCTGGAGGCATCGGTCGGTGAGCAGGACTTGCGGGGGAAGACACTGGGGCTCGCTGGCTGTCTCATGGCGTGGGGCTACTAAAGAGAAGGTCTGTGTCTCCAGCAGCCAGTCCAAAAGCAGGGCTAGGAGCGAAGGGGAGGAAGGCCTCATGGGGCCCTAAAGGAGTGGAGGAGGAGGAGGAAGAGGAGGAAGAGGAGGTCAAACAGGCCATAGTCCATGATTTGGGTGGCAATCTTTTTTTTGGATTTTGTCATCTTCTTCAATTGATTCTATTCAAAAAAAAAAAGGGATATATATTTTTATAAATATTAATATCATAGTAATAAAATAGTAAAAACAAATCAATAATAAACATTTTGTATATATCTTTCATGCAATCAACCATTAGGAACATGGTGAGACAAAGCTTTGGATTTGTTTCTCTTATGATCACTTCATTCATACTAAACTTCTTCATTCAACACGAGTCACTATGTTGCATACGGACATAATAAATGCAGACTTTCTAAATCCAGGAACCAATTAAAGATTATTTCAAGGGTTACGGTTATCCGCAGCCAAGCTAACCCGAACTCACACAGCAACCTGTGTATGGGTGTCTGTGTGTGACGTGTGTAAAAACACATGTGTACACATGTGGGTTGGGCCAGAGTAAATGACCCGTGCAAACACGTTACAACTAAACGAGTCCAAGTAGCTCTAATTACGTCCAATCCCACTGTTTTAAATAGCAGTTCCTCACTAAGTTACGTCCATACATAATAAACTCAGGGGAGCAGAGCTACAGGCGGCCTGCTCAACATCCAGTAGACACATACCTTGTTTGTTGGTTTACTAGAGGCGCCACTTTTCTCCCGTCTCGACTGGGTCGCCTTCGCACACACATTCAGCCGGGCCTTCTCGACCAAGCCAGGATCATATTTTCGCTAAGGAAAAGCACAATTAACCAATGACGATGAGTAAATAAATAATAATAGTCGCAGTAAGAAAAAGAAGTGAAACGTTTGTGAATCAATGAAATCTGTATGCTTATCCACTTGTTAATCAAGACCAACTAGTAGAGGCACTGCCCCCTGGGGGAACCATAAAGACATTGAAATATGGACGTCGCCGACCTGTTTGCCCGGGTCCCCTTTTTGACATCTGAGAATCCTTGTGAATAAAACCTGAATCTGCTGTTCCACGCATTGTTTTAACTATATCAGCACTTGTCCATAAATCAATATCCCAGTGGAATCAATGCACAAACCAAATAACCGATGAGTAGAAGTTCACTTGTGTTTAATAATCATGAGGCGTTTCGTTCATATATATACAATAAAATATTCCTGTATATATACAGGAATATTTTATTGTTTTTCAAAAATGTATCATAAAATAATCTGTAAGTGAGCAATCTCCTAGGAACCGAGATGCTGATCAGCGACCCAAAGTCGGGTCACCCCTCCGTGCTGGGGACCACCACACTAGGGCTTTAAAGTTTAAGTGAACCCCCTGTTTCAGCTCAATTCGACACTATGAGATTTAATACAATGCGTTTTGGGTTGAGGATTGGGTTGAGTGGGGCGTGTTATCTCCATGGTTATGGCTCACCCACCTTTTGTTGTACTTTTTAAGTAGTCGTCGTTGTGTAGGATTGTTATAATGAGCACTGTTGTGTATGGCATACACGCACTTTACTATAAGTGTCTGAAGATTGTAACTCTCTCTCGGGTGCAGACGTAAATATCCGTGGCATTACATAGAAGTGCCCGAGAAGCTTAACTCTCTCGGACACGGACATCAACATCAACCACAGCCCAGAGGGAGCTCCACACATCCAGACAGACCTCACCGCCGGTAACCCTTAGTAATGAGGACATAGCGCATAAGAAAAGGCGCTTTTCTGTGCCTTTCAAAAAGCAGAGGGAGCAGGGTGGAATGTACACAAACTGGTTGGCAGAGACGTCCGAAACATAGGATTTGACTCCCGTTGTACTGGGACTGATAACTGGGAATTACTGACTTATTTTACAATACAGGGATTAACAGGGCCGAAATTCCATACATAACTATGTTGACGATCATACGACGGATTTGGGTTGACGAACCCTTTAACCTCAATAAGGTGTGGTGTGGTATTACCTGTAGGTTCTCGAGTCTCCCCTGTACCCTCTTGTAATGACTTTCCAACTTGGTATTGTGTTCACCAAGCTCCTTGAGCTAAATATGAGAAAAAGAGATGAGCGCTAAAGAATCACATCACTTTCATTAAACCTGAATTTTTCATGGAAGCTTCCAAAACTATTTAGAAGAATATCGCTCTAATACAATGTGTTCTGCGGAGAGTTCCATTGCCTGTGATAAAAGTCAGAGCGAAAGGTGTATAGTATCATACAAAAAGAAAATATTCTAAAAGTAACACTGTTTTTATTTTGTTTCATTAAAAAAATGCAACAGAATGATGTTCTTTGATAATCCTTACGCAGAAGGCAGTCTCCTGTTAGTGTTTTGGTCAAGTACTGTACATGTAGCAGCTTGCATGAGACTGCCCTCATGTGGTGTTAGTCGTGCCAAGCACCAAAGTACTCTCTATCTTATCCCACAATGACTTAATGGGACTTTATTCATGCAGCAGACCCCACCTGTTCCTTCATGCTGTTGTTTAGCTTCTTCATAACGTTGAAGCTGGAACTCATCCTCTTGATCTCCCCCGTTCTCTCTTTGAGAAGCTGCTGAAGCTTCAACACCTCCCGCTGGTGTCTCTGGTAATGCAGACACATGTCAACATGAAACCACTTTCTACCGTATGTTTATAACATTTGGGATTACGAGGTACTGAATATGGATGGAGATAGCTGTGTGTGTGTGTGTGTGTGTGTGTGTGTGTGTGTGTGTGTGTGTGTGTGTGTGTGTGTGTGTGTGTGTGTGTGTGTGTGTGTGTGTGTGTGTGTGTGTGTGTGCGCGTTACCTCCTGAACAGAGAGTATGCAGGAGTTGAGCGCCTCCTCCATGCCGCTCAGCCTCCCCAGGGCCTCCGATCTCTCCTCCACCCTCCTCTCTCCCTCCTCCACCCTCCTCTCTCCCTCCTCCACCCTCCTCTCTCCCTCCTCCACCCTCCTCTCTCTCTCCTCCAGCCTCCCCTCTCTTTCCATCAGCTCCCTCTCCCACTCCTGATGACTCACACGCTCTGCCTTCACACACACACACACGCACACGCACACACACACACACACTTTATTTTAATACATTGAATAGGCCTCTAATGTGAAGACACAGCCAACACTTAAGCTTTGGTTAATGTATAACTTAAGGGTCCAATGAGAGAATTGAGGTAAGGAAGAATTCCGCCTTTTGAGGTCTCTGCCTTGGAGCCCTTTGAGACTGCAACTGTGATTAAGGCCTACAAAAATAAATTATACTTGAGAAAGAAAGAAACGAAGAATCACAAAGGAGGGTAGTGCTAATCCCCACCTGTAGCCGTTCGTAGATTGTCATCATCTCTTGACATACTTTGTCTAGATCTGAAGGAGAGGTTTGGCATGTGCTGGATAGCAACTTGAGCCTACCAGCACTTCTATTCAGCGTGTTCCCTGCTTGGGGCTCAGAGTCCTGGCTGCCATCCACACAAGAGGGCAGGGTCACATCTGGGGAGAGAATCACGGAGTGAAGGATTAGATGTATTACGGTCACATCAAATAGTCAGCTGTATTATGCGTTCATAATTACATAATTAAGCTGTCCGTTGAGCACCCACACACAAATGCACACAAATACACAAGCACGTACGCACCCGTCTCTGTAGAGAGATGATGCGTTTCTTCAAGGAGGCAGGACATGTGTTCTCGTTTCAGCACATCACTTCCATGGAAACCACACTCAAATCTGAAGAAAACATGTTTTGTCTTTGTAAATTCTGTATCATAGTATGTTTCCTTCTCGTAGTCGTGCCTTTTCACACACCTTTCGTAACATTTACAAGACTTACTGGTCGAGGGGGTTAGACACAGCCACGATCAGCTCCTTTAAGGCTTTGTTATATATTTGCACTTCTTTCCTAGTCAGATTAGACGCATGGGAAAGCACAGCCTCTGGAACAACAGCACAGACGGTAATCAGTCGTAGAACAGCTGCAATAATAAACCAACACTTTACTGCCGTACTCAGTACTTATATCCCTGTACATAACTGTCAAAGTATCGCCTCTGGTCTACTCCACCAGACATGGACATGGACACTAAATGTTATTACTCACCACAACCAACGCGATGTGTGTATTCATCTGAAGACAGAAGCTATAATATGAGAGACATGATAGTAGCCATATGTCAGCATGTTTAAACAACTTCACAACACTGTTTTATTTCTGTTATTGTGCGGAGACACTTCAGGGTTATGTGTGAAAGCAAACCTGTTTCATCTTCTCAGAAGACTTTCGTTTATGCTTATCCACTGCGTCACTGTGTTTCAAATCCATCTTCGTAGAGGCTTTTGCTCTTATAAATGGGTTTTGTGTGTTTACTGCCTGATGTTGTTCATGGAAACGGGATGGAAAACACACTGTCCAATCCAAATTTGGCGGATACAGTCACGTGCCACGCATCATGTGACCTTTGCTAAGGTCACATGGTGTAGCCAAGTAGCCAAGTTTGAGTCTCACTCGTATATTATATCATCAGCTTTTCATTTTTTAACCAGTATTAACTCGGGTTAAAAATGCAGATAAAAACAAAAATGAATGAGTGTGTATATAGTTTAATTACTGCAATATCCAGATCGGTGTCACCAATAAATTAAAGTACTGCATAAATACGCAAAATTACCCAAAAGCCAAATCAATGTATAATCATGCATCGGAATAGTGATAAGCAAAATACAAAGAAAAGCTTGTCAATAAGGCATTATGAGTGATCAAGTCTGAATAACTAACACCAAATGCGTAAGGCCTGCTATGACACAGTGATGCCAGCAGATGTCAGTGCAGCATCATTAACAAAACAACGTCAGAGGCTCTGTGAGCGTCTCAATTACAGAATGTCATGAACGATATCAGCCAGATCCATTTATGAACGTGTAGTGACCATTTGTGTCCTCCAAAGGTCAGGTATGTGTCATTATTCATCAATTTTGATTGTTTTTTCACTCAGGACATCATGTTATTGTGTGCCACAGGAGTCCACCAGACTAATCTAACACTGCTCTGAGACTAAAGTACTTTTTACTGTATAATTATCTGTCCCAGTCATTAATTATGCTAATCACGTGTGTCCCTTTAGGGTGAAATCATTTTGAAATGGCAAATGGTCAACCAGCCACCGAACATATTAATCCTGGAGCCTTTGGATATGTAATCTTTCTTGATAATTGACTTGTTGGAACGAAGGACAGAAGATGTGCCTGTGTCAACATTTAACAAGTTTGACCTAGATGTACCTGCACATGTGACTGTGTGTGTGTTTGTGTGTGTGTGTGTGTGTGTGTCTGTGTGTGTCTGTGTGTGTGTGTGTGTGTGTGTGTGTGTGTGTGTGTGTGTGTGTGTGTGTGTGTGTGTGTGTGTGTGTGTGTGCGTGCGTGCGTGCGTGCGTGCGTGCGTGCGTGTGCGTGCGTGCGTGCGTGCGTGTGTGTGTGTGTTTGTGTGTGTATGTGTGTGTGTGTGTGTGTGTGTGTGTGTGTGTGCGTGTGTGTGTGTGTGTGTGTGTGTGTGTGTGTGTGTGTGTGTGTGTGTGTGTTTGTATATATATAGTCATATAGTCATCATCAATAATGCAATCAACGTGCTTATACCATTTTTGTCATAAAAGCTCCTCACCAGTAAAAAAAACAACATTTTTATTCACATTCTGCTTATGCAGAAATGTAGACGACTAGGATGTACCACTGGAAGGACACATCCACATCAGTATGACATCCAATTCCTTTTAATGTTGCAGAGAATTTATACATTCCGGGCTATGGTAGCTCCTCAATTGATTCA
>NC_082401.1:21833733-21836233 GCF_031168955.1 Gadus macrocephalus | reverse complement strand
AGATGAAGACAAACACATGCACAGTACATACATTCATGCACATGTCCTCTAACTACCTCTTAACAGTGGAGCAAAGACCAGTTACCATGGCGACTGCAGTGTCAGCTAACCTACTTTTGCATGCACGTCGAACATTGGTCGAGAGGTGTGGGCTATACGTAAATGAGAACGTATACACACAGACATACGCATAGAGACACAGAGACACGTGCATTCAAAAACCAAGGTCTGCCAAAGGGCGAAGGAATGATGACATTCTGTGATATATGTAAGGAAATAACCACTGCCGGGGCTTCGGTATTATGATTAGATGTTGCTTACTTTCCTTTATAATATTATTGTTTATTGTATAAACATACTAAAATGAGCTAGAAATGTGTATTATTCCGCAACGCCTTAAGCTTGTTGCTTTTGTGTTGTCAAAGGAAAAATCTGGTTTTATTTGACCGTGGTCTTTAATGTTGGAATTGCAGTACATTGATTTGCAACTGTTTTGCAGAGGTGTCCCATTATTGAAATGATTGCACACTCTTGGAACGTTATTGACCAACCAATTAATCTTGACATTGTTATATCCAGTAGCGCTTTACAATAAGGTTTCATTTTTTAACCAATTACAAACTATTTATTCACATTATTAACTGCAGTAATAAGCATTACCCTAAAGTTAATTAACAGTTAACTAATGGTATTATAATAATTTACTTATGGTATGTTAATAAAGGTAGCATGAATATCCATAACCCTTAGTAAAGTGATGGCGTTCATCTAACTAAGGTATACATTATTCCCTAACCCTAACCCTTTGCTAATGCTGCATAATTTAACTTACCACTGCATTAACCAATGCTCATTAGTTGCTATGTTCTTCTAATCTGTTAACGTCTATCCTTTGTGGAGGAAATCAAAAGAAAAACTAATTCTGCTGGTTCTAATGGAATAAGGGGTAGCCTTTCAGTTTTTTTTTGTCATCATTGTTGTTCTTTGATTCTCATTCATTTGATGTGGAGAATAACAGGAGGCAGATGACTCACTCCAGTCATAACAAAGTGTGTGCAATGAGCAACAGAGGAAGAGAGAGAGAGAGAGAGTATGTTTGGAAAAATGAAAAAAAGATAGAGAATAAGCACCAAAGAAGCGGAAAAAAAGGCAGAGGAATCGAAGGGCCCATAAATGTTCGAGCACGCGCACTTTCATGAGGTTTTGAAATCGCAGTGCACAAACATCTTCCCACATGCACACATACAAGTACACACTTCAACACAAGTACACACCCGCAGGGTTTATTTGTGGTATTTATGGTAACCCTTTCGGAAAACAAGCAGACCAATTACAGGCCTCTTAAGATGCAACAATGGGAATGCATTCACAGTTATACTGCAGTTTATGTTGGGTCCCTTGCTCAGACATATTCTATTGTGAATTCAGGCTCACAAGTTGTTGTTTTTAACCACTTCTTGTTCTTTTGCCTCTGTCTTTGTGGCACTACAACAATTACTGCAAAATAGGTGTTATGCTGTTGGAAAAAAACCTATGCACCACAGCCACCTACTTAGCACCTTATTATCTGTACGTCTCTATCTGGGTTAGCTTATTTCTTTCATCGTGGGTGGTGTGCAAAGGCCCCATACTCACGTTCCAGGAAGGCGTCAATTCATTCACACACAGACACAACACAGACAGATACACACAAACACACGCATGGGCGCACAAACACACACACAGACATATACACACACACCTTCAAACACACACAACACGCATGCATGTGTACACACACACACACACACACACACACACACCACACACACACACACACACACACACACACAACACACACACACACATGAATCCCTAGGCGGCTGCTATAAGGCTTGTGCAACATTATGGTTCATTATTTCAGTAAGGTCAAATCCTAAGTAAATGTAAATAGATTTGTAGGCAACCTATAGGCAAATTAAAACTTTGTTTCTGAATGGCTCGCAGTAGAAACCCTATGACTGAACAACATCACCCATAATGATAAATAATTTTGCGATTGATAATTACACAATTACTACCTATTCCATTCCTATGCTGCTATTCATCCGAGTTTGAGGCAGTCATTGCGATGTGGTGTCATGATACACAATCCCTTTGGGCGTGTCCTCACACACACACACACACACACACACACACACACACACACACACACACACACACACACACACACACACACACACACACACACACACACACACACACACACACACACACACACACACACACACACACAAACACACTTCTTATTCTTTATTCTATTATGTGTGGATAATTCCAGAAAATGTAAACCATATTTACATTCTCTTTAATCCTTACCTTAGACAATATTGGTTTTATAGCAATGACCCATATGCATTGAGGTTGATGGTAGCAGATATCTTCTGATAAATAGGAATTATTAGTAAACCCGTTCTTTGCACCGTTTTGCCAGCAGGCGTCTCCAGAATCCCCCTTTCTC
>NC_082401.1:21826233-21828733 GCF_031168955.1 Gadus macrocephalus | reverse complement strand
AGCCCTAGTGCCCAGGACCAAGCACTGGTAGCCTCTGGTACAGCGAGGCGTCCGCTCCTCTCTGCGTCGCCACACCACCATTCTCCTCTTACGCGGTGCTTGTATCAGACAGTAGTACGGGGGCTCAGGTGGCAGACGCCTATTAAAGTTTCATGACCGCTCTTTTATTCCTGGGGAAGGGAGAGAGCGAGATGGCCCCAGAGGATAAGGGCTTGCAACAACACTCCACCATACGACCTAATATACACACGGTTGCCGGACGCACACACACACAGCTATGCATGCACGCACAGACCCACGCACACACACGCGCACTCATGCAATCACGCAAACACTTGCAAGACATGCTCACACACACATGCATACGCACAAACCTGCACACGTCACACACAGAGCATACAACAATTGGACTGCCATCTATTAATGAATGGCATGCCAAAAACTGCACCACGTAGTACATTGTTCTCACTCGACATAATGAGTAAAACACATGGACAAACGCTCAACCATTTTTTAACACTGAAGACAGCTCATCTCTGGCTGTGAACAAGCTCCCACCCTTTAGCTAAAGGAACCACACACACACACACACACACACACACACACACACACACACACACACACACACACACACACACACACACACACACACACACACACACACACACACACACACACACACACACACACACACACACACACACACACACACACATTAATACTGAATGTAAGGATGTCCCCTGTTTGCCCTCACACTGGCTCACATTGTGTGTTCGAACCAAACACTTTGGGCTAAATGCACATTTACAAAGGCATGCGCCCATGCTTTACATTTAATTGGAGAACTCAAAATATAGACAGAAAGATGAACTAATTTGAGAATAACAATGTCCAATCCACTCCGGCCAGTGCAAGCCAGGCCCAGTGTATGGTCCATCCTGTTCAGTGTTCCTCATTCATCATTATCGGTTCTACCTCTCAATCCTCAACCCAGCCGTATGTTCAATGAACTGTCCATCTACGCCAACGCAGTGTTCTTTGCAAGTTCTTTGCATCCAAACGACACAAAAAGAGCTTTCCTTTGATGTGTTCATTGTTCTACATGTGTTTCTGCTTCTGAGATGAATACACTGATAATGTTCCCCCTTGTTGAAACGTTTTAATCGTATCAAAAGGAGGTCTTTGCGTTGTTTGTCATGCTGATCGACTGTCACACTCCAGTGGCTTTTAATCGCGTGGCGAGAGCCTGCGCTCTGCAGGGCTGTGACAGATAGATGGAAAGATGATAGGATTTGCAGAGATAAAAAGGGGAGAGGGTTAATAGTTGGGCAGAGAATGGGGAGTCGTGTGTGTGTGTGTGTGTGTGTGTGTGTGTGTGTGTGTGTGTGTGTGTGTGTGTGTGTGTGTGTGTGTGTGTGTGTGTGTGTGTGTGTGTGTGTGTGTGTGTGTGTGTGTGTGTGTGTGTGTGTGTGTGTGTGTACGGCCAGCGATTAGGCCTAAAAGGGTGTTAAGACTTAAACAAGCTTTCTGGGCTCAGGTCTATTCCCTTAGGTTTATGGGGGGAATCCTACCAGGCCCATCCCCCAACACACACACACACACACACACACACACACACACACACACACACACACACACACACACACACACACACACACACACACACACACACACACACACACACACAGGATGGGTTCAGGGTTAACCCCCTTCTCCCACCTCTCATGCCCCATTGTTACTATGGAGATGAGGCTGAGGTACCACATTCTCTGCAGGATGCTAATCAAGGCGACACATCACAGAAGGGTATGAATCATGCATGCTCCACAACGCGCACTTCAGCTCGTCTGTCGTCCCAAAAAAAGCTGAACTATTTTATGAAGCGCTAAATGCCCACAATAAAAGCGCTTCAAGTGAGCCATTACATTTTTTGTCGCAGTATCAATTTGTTTCTTTGTGAGATGAATTCGGAGCAGCGTTCGTTTTTATGCCGTGTGTCGCAACGCTGCCGCAGCCTCTCCGCGTGTGATCAAAAATGTTAACCGTATTATGTGTTTAATGAGTGGTTTCGTACACGTCGTCAACATAAATCGTTCCAGTAGTATTTGACGCATGTAACATTTTCGACAAAACCAGAACATATTCCTAAATCTGAAACTTCAGATAATGACTTCAGATAATTCTCATGAATAAATCAAATTTAGCAGCTAACTAGCTCCACAACCATAGTGATGGTAGGTTTCCACACACCCCTTACTAGCGGTCTAAGATACTCAGATTTCTCTGTGTGGGCCTTTTTGTTGTGGAATCCATACTTTGGACGGTATGGACTGACCAGCAATCACAAAAGAAGCAATAACAGAGACGCCACACACAGCACACACAGCCACTGAATACAGCGTGTACAGTTTAATTTACACATTGATGTGAATTAGTGTGGACATTTTCAAATTGGTGGATGTTCGACTGATCGTTTTTTTCTTTAAATTTCTGAATCGGT
>NC_082401.1:21816233-21821233 GCF_031168955.1 Gadus macrocephalus | reverse complement strand
GCTGCTTAATCCATATTATATAATCTGTTGGGCATTTGATTTCTGGTATTAAAGGTGCTGAAGGGTAAGAGTCACTTAAATGCTATTATTTGTGCGTAATTTGTTAGAAATGCCATAGCCATCATAAGCTATTAGTGAGTGAAATGCACTTTGAAACTTGAATTGGAGTTGACTGCCTCTTTATAAGCCAATTTAGATCTTTAGCTCCCAGCTACTTTGCGACCAATCTTGACATCTCTTCCCTGATTGGTTAAGTGAATCCACCTTGACAATAAGAGAATGCAACATTTCCCAATGGCAAAGAAGATGTAGGGGGCTTTTTTTCAGGGTTGTTTCATTTCAAAATCTCTTCTGCTTGGATTCCAGGTCTTGAAAGGTTTCTACACCACACGCAAAAAATACCCCGAAAGTGTCCACGTAACTAAACTGTTGATCGCACTGCAAATGGCCTAGTTACTAGGTTACGACGACGCTTCCAAGAATAGTTGGGTCCCAACGGACAGCAGGGCCGGTGATAAGATAAAAAAGCATGCAGTGGCGTGGGCCTTTTTTTTTTTATGCATCGCCACTGTTTGGTGCAGCTTGCGGGTGCAAAGAGAGGCATGAAAATGGAGCATTGATGAAGCAGGATGGGGGCTGGTAGGGCTGAGCTGCAGGAGAGACGTTGGCAAGTGCTCGCACGTGAACCATACTTTTCACTGCTTCCTCTGTGCTTTTCTCTCTCTCTCGCTCTCTCTCTCTCGCTCTCGCTCTGTCTCTCTCTCTTGCTCTGTCTCTCTCTCCCTTTCTTCCTAGCCTTGTCTTTTTCCTTTGTCCTGTCAGCTAATTTGTTGCTTTTGTTGCTTCTTTTCCCCCCATCTTCGTTTTGTGAGTGTGTGTGCTCTTTGTGTGTGTGTTTTGATGTGGTTGTGTGTGTGTGTGTGTGTGTGTGTGTGTGTGTGTGTGTGTGTGTGTGTGTGTGTGTGTGTGTGTGCGCGCGTATGCATGTGTTTTGATGTGTGTGCCTGGCTGCCTGCGCTGTGCTCTCTTAACTCCTCTTTCATTTTCTCCTGCTGGTTTTCCACGATACTACACTTCTAACTAATATCTGCTGAATTCAGCTGCCACACTCACACACAAAAGGAGCCTGTGAAAAGAAATGATGTCAGCAAGCAAGGCGGCCCATTCTCCTCTTCTGTATAATGTGCTGTGATCTTTGCGTTTATTAAAGAGAAATCTCTCCCGTCACACCTTTTCAGTCACACTCACACACACTTCTACCAGCTATTTTGTAGTTGCCAGGAAATTGAATTCTACACGGATGTTGTTCCCTGTGATGTGACGTCCCAGATAAGTCAGTCACGTCCCTTGGTGCCTGCCCCCCCCATCTCCCCACCATACCCTCTCACACATGCAAAACAACACACGCATGAACGGGTTTTATAATGCCATACAGTACAGGCCGATATAATGAAACACACTCTTTGTGCTGCTGGCCTGCTGAACTCCTTTACACACACAACCTTTTGGACTCGTAGTATAGGGAATGCAATAGAGTAGGTCTCGCTGGCGTGTTCAAAACGTGTGATTTATTTATTTGTCCAATCAACTGGTTTTGTACGTGTAAGAACTTTTGGAGTCCCGAGTTGCTGTACTTGCACGTTATCCCAAAATCTGCTTTGGCAGCGGCTTAGCTGCTCTTGCGATTGGATCTGGTTGTTGTGATTGCTTTGGCTTTTTTTAACGTCTGTTTGGATGTGGCATTTTACATTTTTTATGATTTGCTTGATAGCCGTAATGTTTCCATTCCTGTCTGCGTTTTTCGCTCTTGATGTGTGAGGCTCTTGTTTGTGGTTCTCCATAGCTGTCCAAATATAAAATGCTGGTTGTTACTCTCTGTTTCATTGAGTAGAACCAAGCCATGTAGAAATGAGGTTCCGTTCCCCAGCTGACTTGTGAACCGCTGTATAATTAAATTCATGTATCTGACCCACAATAGCGTTGAACACACCAACTGGAATGGTTTGAAATATCACATTATTTATGATGTTTGATTGTTTTTCTTCCCCCACACTTTTTCTTAACTTCTGCCTTTTATCTCAAAATGTTAGCAATTCTGTATCGATTTTTTGTTGAAATAAAATAAAATAAAGTTGTCCAATAGTTTCACTCAAAGTATTCTCGGCATGTTTTGGTACATTTTAAAATGTTTTTCGCTTCTAGAGGCCAATAGTGGCTTCAATGTAAACAGACTGACAGTGAATCGATGAACAGAATAAATGTTTAGTTGCAGGGGTGTAGTTTACACCCCACCCTCCCTTATCTACTGATGTTGTAGCCACCGGCCTGGGCATTTGGGGGCATCTAATCTCTGATTGCGAACCCACACAGCTACGTTTTTCATTCCTCTATCCTCCATGCTGTCGATGCTAGAGATGTGCGGAGTTTGAATGACCAAAAATAATGAATTGATCTTCACGTCAGGGGTTACTTCCATTTCATTCCCTGTGATGTTACAAGTGTGTCACGTGTGTTTTAATAATATGAAAGTAAAATGGGTTGTGACATATTGGCATCATCCAGTGAGTTCGTATAATTTTTTTTAAATCATGTAAGGGTTGTTCAATGTGGCAAAAAAAAATTTGACGGTTTTCTACTACTCAGAAAAACAGTGATCACATTCACGCATAATGCAAATATAATAGGTTAATACAATGCAATCAATTTGTGTGGCTATAAAAAGTAAAACAAACACACACAACCACACACACAGGCTACGTAGAGCTGATTGTTAAGTGTTGTCTAATAACAGATGGCAGTGTATTCAGCTGGATACAATCCAACTGAATACATTGCTCGTGTGTGGGCCTGTGTCTTTGCGTGTGTGTGCGTGTGTCTGTGTGTGTGTGTGTGTGTGTGGCTGTAGTGTGAGGCATAATGTCTATAAAGGAATAAAGGTCCCATGAGTGTTTCAGCCTTGATATATATATGTGTGTGTGTGTGTGTGTGTGTGTGTGTGTGTGTGTGTGTGTGTGTGTGTGTGTGTGTGTGTGTGTGTGTGTGTGTGTGTGTGTGTGTGTGTGTGTGTGTGTGTGTGTGTGTGTGAGGGGTAGAGACAGGTGGGCCGGTCAGATCTGTGCTGGCAGGTGGTCGCTCCTCTCTACGTGGCATCCAAGACATCTGTCCGTCTCTCTGACACGGTCCCTTATAGGACCACACAACAACGTAGCTTTGCATTAACACCCTTAACGGAAAGAAAAGAACCCACAACTCGAGTCTATTTCTCACTGGGGAAACTCCTCCACCTGGCGAACCGGGACAAAAATAAGTGGAGTGGGCTGCTCACTCTCCAGTCTATTGGCCTTGTGCTTTCCCAGCAATAACCCATGTTACCTTTTTGTAGGTCAACCTTGAGATTGCACAGGCCGTGATTGTTGAACAAGCTTGCTAAAGCATTGTAACCTTTTTTTTATTTCTTTAAATTCAGATTTGCTCATATTCACAGATGCCACACATAAAAAAAGACCAGAGGTGATGATGGCAGCAGATTTGTTAATATCTTTCAATATCTCAAAAGTGTATTTGTTATGGTAATGAATATGACTCACTGCCACGACCTACATTTGCTACACACAGTAGAAATATAGACACCAGTTGACATCAAGGCCTTGATAAAAAACGGAATAAGCTGGAAGAAGGGATTTCTCTTGGAATAATTGCCAGTCACTTGACTCGGTCTCGCTGTAGGCCTTTGTACAAGTCGGTTGCTATTCCCCCTCCACCAGCTCTCTGCCTTCCCTTCTGAAGTGTCTTTGAGCAAGCAGCCAACAACCTCTCCCAAACCCATCATCTGCAGCTGTACTGTACTACACGATCTCCGTAAACAAGACTCCAAGTGAACTCAACTCGGCTTGGACCGCCCTGAACTAAGACACAACCAGATTGTCGGGGCTGATATATATGAAAGAGAGCAAGCAAACTGGAAAGTAGGCAAAAGAGAAATGGTATCTCTCGTGTCGGTTATTTTGTACGATTTCTGTTCGCCGTTTAATATATGCGGTGCCACCACACTTGAACAGCCAAGAGGAGAAAAAGAAATGGACTTTGGGCTCCCCCATTTTCCACCCGGGTAGATGCTTAACAACTGTACTACGCAAGCACCGTTTGAGTCGGAGCAGCGGAAGCGGCGATCTTTTCAATCTCTGGTAATCTCCATGTCTTTTCACTTGGATTCACTCCCGCCGTTATGAAAAGGTGCACCTTTTGTCTGAGCGAGAACAAGGAGGAGAGCTATGTTAATGAGTCCGAGCATCCCCCCCCCCCCCCCCCCCATATCCCCCAGTCTCCGAGCACAGAAGGTGAGGTCTGACCCACACTGTGGACAGATGGAGAGACGGATGGGTGTGTGTGTGTGTTTGTGCTTGTGCGTGCATGTGTGCCCTCTGTCTGCAAAGTATCCTGGCTGGTGGTTTTTATTTCCCAAAACCTTGTGGTTTCCACAATTGCCCTCACACACACACACACACACACACACACACACACACACACACACACACACACACACACACACACACACACACACACACACACACACACACACACACACACAACCCCCCCCCCCCCCCCCCAACAATAAATAAATAACCCTGAGCCTTTCTCCAACACACCCACACACTGTTTCATAAATACACATACTTATAGTTGCATACACTGAATAACAGAATCCAAAGCACGCCACGATTCCTAAGAACAAACATGGACACTTCAAGCAAGGAACACACAACTAATCTCAAGAAGTGGGACATATATGGTTTATATACAGTATATACCTGAATATACCTATAAAACAGATAGCTATCGTGTAGCATGAGTGTGTATGCCATAACTGCGCTTGGCTTCATTTTGATGATGGAACATATTCAAAGCTAAAATCAGGCCGCCTCAGTTTCTCTGTGTTTTGTGGATGTGTGTGTGTGTATATTTGTCTGTGTGTGCATGGGAAGTTTTGATTACAGGTGCAG
>NC_082401.1:21794518-21816133 GCF_031168955.1 Gadus macrocephalus | reverse complement strand
GAGGTGGAGAGGTGGAGTGTTTGGAGGAGAGCGATAGGTCTAGGGGGGGCGAAAGAGAGAGAGAGGGAGAGGTGGAGGAACTGAAGGTGATAGTGGTTGGAGGGAAAGAGAGGGTTGCAGAGTGAGAGTCGTATCGCGGTAATGATAGAACGTCTGGAGAATGTGTTGCACATTAGGGCGCTTATGATGTGTGCGTAATGAGCCGGTGAGAAGACGAGCAACGCTTGCCACCTCTCTCTCTGTGCGTGCTCCCTCCACCGCGCTGCATTCTGCCCATCCATCACCCGGCGCCCACTGCGTCCTCCATTCTTCTCTTTTTCTCTTTCTTCACTGAAGAATTGACTGCTGCTTTTTTTTTTCCACAAAAACCTTAGTATGGGAAGCCATGCTAACGCCCACGATATTTATACACGTGTATCTGATATCCGCCTGAAATAATGATTCAAACACGATGAGTTTAAGAACTCACTGTTTGGGGGGATAAGTTGGTTCTATGAACATCCTTACTGTACCAACAGTAAGTCGCTTTGGATAAAAGCGTCTGCTAAATGCCCTAAATGTAAATGTAAATAAGCGTACTAGGATGGAGGGGCATGTTATCCACATGGTTGCATCCCACGCCAACTCTGGGATAATTTTTTAAGCTGGTTCCGTCATTGTGTATGAGGGTTTTAATGGCGATATCGTATGTATCATGTGCCACGCAACCAGTCATTATGCTATAAGTGTCGGAGAAGCCTAACCCGCTCTCAGCTGCAGACTTCAAAATCAAAACGCTGGCCGGACACAGCTGTAAACATCCACACACACACACACACAAACACTGTGGCATTATGGGCTTAGCCTATAAGTGTCAGAGAGGCTTAACTCTCTCAGATGCGGCCATCAACACCCACCGCTGCCCACATCCTCTCTGCCCGTGTGCCTCCGTTCAAAACTGGTCTGAGACTGAGACTGCAATAAACATTTTGGGTTCACTGCCCGTTTTTTATGGTGTTGTGTGTACAGTTTATGAGTTATAAAGAGAGAAAAAAGGGCGGAAAATAGAGGAAGACAGCCACCCTTTTTGGGTGGAAACAACCAAAAGGACGGGCCCTTCCCCTCTCCCCCCTCCCTCGCAACGTCTCCCCGCCAATGAGAAGTGTTGCATTTTGTCACCTTTGATTGAAAGTCTAGTTGGATTTCATATCAATTACACTCTAATAATAGCTCTAGATGTAACCCACCTTTAAATGTCCAACTTTGAATCAGTATTAGCAAGTGAAAAGTTGGTCGGGGCATTTCGCAATCCCACCGTCGGCCTCATCTCTTCAATCGGAATATAAAATCAGTGTGCTCTGTGTCGAAAAAAGGCAGGCGGATTGAATTTGTAAAGAAGGAAGGCCCTGGCAACGAGAGTCTGATTGTAAGAGCGAACAGTTTGAATAAACCTACGTGTACTGCATTACAAATACATGACTTTGAATGCAAAGCCGTAACCAATTAAAACCCTAACCTATAAACATAACCTAGGTTCACTTTACAGCCAAAACATATCAGCCACCTCCCTCACTCTGCCAATGAGGCAAAGCATTTCTTTAGGTCTGGTTTTATTACCACTTTCATAGAAATATGTAATAGTTGCTGTTTCTTACCCTTGCTTGTGTGCAATATTGGTATTCAAGATGAGCATGGAAAGTAAAAACCGTAGCTAAATTATCTCCCTTGGACATGAGTATCTGCGAAATGCTTAAAAGGAGCAATAAAAGAAGATAATTGAATGTATCAGAGCAATTCATAATGATTTGCGCTTTGCTTGTCAAGCATGTGAAATTACACAGATAAGGTCGACACACTTAAAAGTTGAAAGACTTCCAAGACTTTTTTGATGCGCCCACAGAAAATCATCATTGAGTGGCGTATCCAACCAGCTCTGTCTTGCATGGTTTCAAATGAGGAAACGTGTCCTTATAATTCTACACTGTTCTCAAATTTCTACCCAAAATATTGAACAATCTATAATAAAATAGATGCACATTCTGGCTTGCTAAAGATTGCACCATCCCAGCCCTTCCATCTCTCCTCCCAACACACACACACACACACACACACACACACACACACACACACACACACACACACACACACACACACACACACACACACACACACACACACACACACACACACACACACACACACACACACACACACACACACACACACACACACACACACAGCTCCCGTTTCATCTTGTTTTCATCCCTCAACAGTTTTGGGCTCTTTCTCTCGCCTTGCCCGCCGCTAAATGCCAGGAGGAAGGGGAAGGGGAAGTAGAGGCGGCGGCTGTAGCTGGAACGCCATCAGGATGTTCTCTGCGATGCGCGCGTAGGTGGGAGCGTGTGAGAGCAGCATCTCGGCCTATGCTGCGTGCTCATGGCTTCCGTGCACTCCCTTATCTCCCATCCACACTGGTCTGACTCCAACAGAGTACGGAGGGAGGGAGGGGGGAGGAGGGAGGGAGGAGGGGGGAGGGGGGGGAGAAGGAGACGAGGCTGGGAGGGAGGAGGGAGGGGGGGACAGAGGGAAGGTGTGGGGTTAGGGGGGGGAAGGAGGGGGAGGGAGAGAGAGGGGCAGGGAGGGGTACAGTCATTTTTGGATTGATGGATGGAGGGAGAGGGGGGAGGCAGAGACGGCGGGAGTAGGGGAGGCAGGGGGGAGGGGGTGGGGGGGGGGGGGGGGGTAGAAGGAGACAGGGCCCGGGTCGGAGAGAGTATGGGTGGGATGGAGGGAGGGTGAGACAGAGGGAAGGTGTGAAGTCAGGGAGTGATGGGGAGGGGGGGGGGGGGGTGATAAGGAGAGAGGGGCAGGGAGGGGTAAAGTCAGACATGATTGAGGATGGAAGGGGGGGGCTCAGGGAGGGACGGGGGAGTCAGGGAGGGATGAGGGAGGCATGGAAGGATTCGGAGTAGCCCCTCAGGCCTTCTCCGTGAGGTTTGATGCTCTGTGGAGCGCGGGGCGCCCGCGGCATGTTGTCCCTGGCTCCCCGGGAGGATGACACGCGCGTGTGATGCATGCACAAATATGTGCTGGCACGTACTGTGGCGCGTCGGCTCGGTGAACGATGTGGCCGTCTCTCTCGTCGCGTGCAGTTGCAAGGCTATTCCAAAGAGACCGGCGACGTCGTTGTCATCGCAAACATCCACTTTGGAAAGAACAACCGAAATAAAGCGGTTTCTTTCTTTCTTCTCGGTCCCCAATCTCCCCACGCTGTTTCGTCTCCCCTTTGTTCAACAGTCCGTTTTTTCTCCGCCGGTACTCCACTAGTATTTTTTCCTTCAGTTCTCCCTGTTGTTTGCATTCCACCTTCGCCTCGCTTTTGTGTTCGCCGCCGCCACCCCCCCCGGCGATGACTTACGTCCATCTCAACGGCAATCCCGGCTCTCTTGTCGTTTTCTAGAACGTTCCGGCGCTGCCCTGCGGCAAGGCCCTCTACTCCTACGAGGGCAAGGAGCCCGGCGACCTGCAGTTCACCAAGGGCGACATCATCATCCTGCGACGCAAGGTGGACGACAACTGGTACCACGGCGAGCTCAACGGCTGCCACGGCTTCCTGCCGGCCAGCTACATCCAGCTGCTGCGGCCGCTCAGCCAGACCCCGCCGCAGGGCCAGGCCCTGTACGACTTTGAGGTCAAAGACAAGGACCAGGACAAGGACTGTCTGGCGTTCAGCAAGGTACGCAGAGGAGGAGCGCATCGTTGGCACAAACACACACACACACACTGCAAAATAACTGCCCTGGTTTTTTTTTGCAGACATTGCACCAATTATTGGCCTCATATTGGCCGAGGCCTGCAGCCAGCACTCCATTGTGAGTCAAGTGTGTGTGGCTGGGTGGCTGAGTGGCTGAGTGGGTGGGGTGGGTTTGGAAAAGGCAGGAGCGAGGGAGTTGATGAGTGTCAGAGCTGCTGAGCAGCTCCCCCAACCCCAATTCACCACTCTCACTCTAATGAGACACCTTAGAGATTTCCCCAAAACAGGAAGCAAGGAAGGAAGTAAGGAGTGACGGAGGATGAGAGAGGACGGGCAATGCTAATTATGTAGCTTGCTTTTGCTCACCCAATTCCATTTATCAGTCTCTCTCTCTCTCTCTCTCTCTCTCTCTCTCTCTCTCTCTCTCTCTCTCTCTCTCTCTGTCTCTCCCCCTCTCTCTGTCTCTCCCCCTCTCTCTCTCTCTCTCTCTCTCTCTCTCTCTCTCTCTCTCTCTCTCTCTCTCTCTCTCTCTCTCTCTCTCTCTCTCTCTCTCTCTCTCTCTCTCTCTCTCTCTTTCTTTCTTTCTCTTTCTCTTTCTCTTTCTCTCTCTCTCTCTCGTATTCTCCTCCTTGAGAGGAGGAGGAGTATAAACAGGGATTTGTATTCGCTGGTGCTGCTCTCCACTTCAAAGCTTATCACTTGGTCCCTGCTGTTGCTGAGTCTCATTTGTGCCAGGGTGTCACTACACATGGTGTCTCTATCTCGTTCTCTATCACCCTGCATTTCTGTCTCACTCTATCACATCTCTCCCATTCTCCTGCCCTCTCCTTTCTGTGTGTGTGTGTGTGTGTGTGTTTGTGTGTCTGGCCGCATGTGTTATTTATGAAGTGGTTTGTATATATTACCTCGGCAGCATTTTGCGTGCGCAAGTGAAACGGTCAATTGATTACACTGCATTACAAAATCAGCTTGGCTTTGTAGTGGAAAAGTGGCCCTTTCTTTTATTCACCGTTGCTCACATGAAAAACACATACAGGCAACATGTTGGACCGTGCACAATTACGCAAAGATGATTGACATTTGCATGAAGCTACAAAGCTTTATATTTTTTGCCCCTCCGGCTGGTGCCAGGAACTGTACAGATGGCGGTGTCAGTTAGTCGCTGGGCCGCTTTGTCTCTGCGTCTGTGCGTGCGCCCCCTGGCCTGTCACAGCCACCACAGGGAGGCTCCGAGACACCATTTGATTCACAGAAGTTGAAGCACATGAACGACAATGATGTTTTGGTGCACATAATTGGTGTGATGCTACATACCGCGCACCCCCCCCCCCCCCCCACTGTGTCTCGCTATCATGGCATCACAAAACAGAGCACAGAACGCGCAGAACGTGCACACTCTCACACAGGGAAGGTCCACGGGATTTGGGTCGGTAGTCTAGGAAAGTAGGAGCCCTTCTTGCTTTTTTTGGCAGCAGCGCTGACAACCTGCAACACATGTACTACAGCGCCCTGTTCCGCAGCCTGCTCCGCAGCCAAGCCCACGGCTGCATCTGCTCCCAGGGCTGGCAGGCTGTTCCAGCAGGCTGGGAGGAAACAGGCTAACCTCAATAGAAGGAGTCCTACATCTCCGTGGGTCCTCTGGTTTCGGCTAATCCTGTAATTAGGGGTGCGATCACAAAATGTAGAGTGGAGTTTCCAGGGGCGGGTGGCGTTGAGTGGCGGTGGCGTTTCCAAACCCTCTGCTCCTCACTCGGGGTAATTGAAGACGCTGGTGTGGATTGGTGATAAATAGGCTCATTATAATGTGATAAAATCTCGGCCCCGGCATCGGCACATCAAATTGGTGCTGGAGTGTGTTCAGTTCGCTGAAGGAGATTCTGACGTTAGCATGGAGGGGAGGTTGAAGGCGAACCATCGTTTTTTTCTGTAAACCCACATACACTAAAGTGTGTTTGTTTGTTTGTATGCGTGTGTGTGTGTGTGTGCTTGTCTGTGTGTGTGCATGTGCACGTGTGCACATTAGACAGAGAGGGTTTCTCAAATAGAATGCAAAAGAGAGAACTAATGCACACGCATACATTTGCATGCTGTCAAACCAGTAGCCCTTTTTCCACCTTTGCTGTGTGTGTGTGTTAAGATGTGTATTTGCATGAGAGGTCATTTGTTAATGCAGGCCGTACTACACAAAGCCCTCCTGACACGAGCACGGCCCTCCTTAATGGGCCGTCGGTGACCTCCGGCTGGTGTGAGGGAATGGCAGCAAGAGGACAACACGGGGAAATGTGTTGCCCTGGCCTTGTTCACAGCAGCTTACGAGCGCCGCCAATCTCTCTTCGAATTGGAAAAAAACATTTGCAAGATGGCGCTGCAGTGAGAGATGTTTCCTCCGTCGAAACAGGCGGTGGTATTAGAGATGTAGAAAGTCTTTGTTAAAACAAACCGTAGTGGGGACACGCGGCGTTCAATCTAGATTGACGAGATAGGCGGCTGTCCAGATCGAAAACTCTTGCGGAGGACTTTTCAAGTCACTCTGAATATTATTAACTCGCTGTGATGATCCCTAGCGCTTGCCATAATTATTAACATGATTCTCCACATTATCCAGAGCGATGTAAACTGGTACTTGTTTGCTATGTCTCTGCCCGTTTTCTGAGATTGTGCAAACCTCACGTAATACAGAAGTGTTGACCTGTGAGTGGGTGTGCATACCAATCCGGGATCACCCGTTAACTGCTTCGTGTCAATGGGTTGAGCCATCGGTGAGCCCTTTCGTGCCTTTTGGTAAATATATCAGAACAATAGATTATCGAATCAATGGGAAATGGGAAATTTGCCAAAACAATGTTAGAATCCAGATATTTATCTTGCATATACAGGGCCAAAGCGTAGCCATGTTGCCGTTCAACCCTCACGTTTGTCCAATAGGGCTGAATACACCACGGTGGAAGTTCATTCAGCAAGTAATTCATGGTATATTTTAGTCATTGATTCAGAGGAGCTGTGCACTCACTTTGCATCAATGTGGGGTATAACATCTGTGGGAATGATATACTGGTTCTACTTGTACATGAAGCTTTTTGATCCATAGCTATTTGGTGTACATATTTATTCATGTATGAAATATATATATGACTGGCAGTTACTGGAGTCCATCAGAAATGTCTGTTAAGTATATATTTTAAGTATTAAGTACATGAAGTATATACCAATCCTATTGCATCTCAGTGAGGCAATGCCTTACAATCTCTCTCTCTCTCTCTCTCTCTCTCTCTCTCTCTCTCTCTCTCTCACTCACTCACTCACTCACTCACTCACTCACTCACTCACTCACTCACTCACTCACTCACTCACTCACTCACTCACTCACTCACTCACTCACTCACTCACTCACTCACTCACTCACTCACTCACCACTCACTCACTCACTCACTCACTCACTCACTCACTCTCTCTCTCACTCACTCACTCACCTCACTCACTCACTCACTCACTCACTCACTCACTCACTCACTCACTCACTCACTCACTCACTCACTCACTCACTCACTCACTCACTCACTCACTCACTCACTCACTCACTCACTCACTCACTCACTCACTCACTCACTCACTCACTCACTCACTCACTCACTCACTCACTCACTCACTCACTCACTCACTCACTCACTCACTCACTCACTCACTCACTCACTCACTCACTCACTCACTCACTCACTCACTCACTCACTCTCACTCACTCTCTCTCTTCCCCTCTCACACACTCTCTCTCTCTCTCTCTCTCTCTCTCTCTCTCCGGCTCTTTCTCTCTCTCTCTCTCTCTCTCTCTCTCTCTCTCTCTCTCTCTCTCTCTCTCTCTCCGGCTCTTTCTCTCTCTCTCTCTCTCTCTCTCTTCTCTCTCTCTCTCTCTCTCTCTCTCTCTCTCTCCCCTTCTAAATATCTCTCTCTCTCTCTCTCTCTCTCTCTCTCTCTCTCTCCCTCTCGCTCTCTCTCTCTCTCTCTCTCTCTCTCTCTCTCTCTCTCTCTCTCTCTCTCTCTCCCTCTCCCTCTCCCTCTCCCTCTCTCTCTCTCTCTCTCTCTCTCTCTCTCTCTCTCTCTCTCCCCCTCTCTCTCTCTCTCTCTCTCTCTCTCTCTCTCTCTCTCTCCGGCTCTCTGTCGTTGCAGTGCGGGTCAGGTGTCTCCCTTGCTTGTATGTAATGACACTCTTTCTTTCCCAGGATGAGGTGTTGACGGTAATACGGCGAGTGGACGAGAACTGGGCAGAGGGCATGTTGGGGGACAAGATTGGCATCTTCCCTATTCTCTATGTGGAGGTACGTGCAGTCGCACGCACACACGCACACCCATACACACAATACAAATGAACTCACAGCACACCTCAACATAATCACTCCTTCACACATACGCTATCTCTCCCTCACACTCACTAGTTCACACACACATGCACAGACACACACACATGCACCCTCCCTCTGGGTGTGAAGGAACATTCTTATCACTGCAAAGGGCATCGTGGATTACTCGTCATCGGTGGATGTGTAAATGATTTGCGCGCGTGAACTCCAGTTCCCGTTGGGTGAGGTCGCTCCACCATCCATGAAAGACTGTGGTAGCGCCGGCTGCAGCCCTACAGTCGTCCCCGGAGGGCGGTTGTAGGGACGGCAGGTGAGCCGCGGGAGATGGGCGGGTGCTGCAGCTCCACCGAGACCACCCTGAACGCCGGTGCCTGGGGTTTGATCTCGATGGAGGCCTCTTCAGGGATCCAGGGGGGAGGGGGGGGGGGGGGGGTCACGGTAGAGTGAGCAGGACACTCTACCGTGCCTGCTCACTGGCGTTGAACACCACACACACTGCTCCTGCACTGTGCTGGGGGTTTGGGGCCCGCTCACACTCACAGCCTCAGTGAACGGGCCGGATCAGGAGCTCCGACACGGGGCTCGGAAAACATTGGCAGCTCGTCAATCATTTAATCAGAGACTTGGTTTGTGTGTGTGTTTAGACTGGGCTTTCTTCTGGGGGAAAACAGAGGTAGAGCTGGGAATAATCGGAGGATGTGATTATGTTATACTATAAGCTCTTGGATGGATGCTTTTATCCAAAGTCTTGTACCGTGAGGTCATCTTTTATCTTCCAGGATCTTATTTTTCTTTGAGTCACCCCGTCATTTTCTCTAGCCCAGAACATCCTTTGAATTTCTTCTTAAATTGACGCTGTAGTACAGACCGGCTTGCTAATATCTTTAGCTATTCCAGGAGGCTGAATAGGTAACGATGCTTAAGATATTTTTGTGGATGGTCCCTTACTGCAATTTTGGTCTTTCATATTTGTTTTCTTGTTCTAATTTTTTTGTTGCACGCTATTATTTCCGAACAAGGATTTTAAGGTAGTGTAATAGCCCGGTTATAATTGAGGGCTAGGTTGTTTCCAGTAAATGAGCTGCTGAGCCAAACGGCCCTCTAAGGTGAATGTGATTAAGCTATAGACTCAGGCCCTCACACACTCACACTCATGTGGGGGCCCTATTAGATAAAAACACATTAATAATTTACACCCCTCATAACCTTCGCTCAGCAGGGGTATTGTTTGTTTGTGTGTGTGTGTGTGTGTGTGTGTGTGTGTGTGTGTGTGTGTGTGTGTGTGTGTGTGTGTGTGTGTGTGTGTGTGTGTGGGCCTGTGGGCGTGTGGGCCTGTGGGCGTGTGCGTGTGCGTTATGTGTGGGGCCCCTGATGGTGGTTTGTCACGGTGGGTCGTTTCTATATTTTTTATTTATATATATGGTTTGTGTATACATGATCTTTGGTGGGGGTTTTCTGGTGTGTGGTTTTTTTGTATTTTGCCATGGGTCCTTGGTGTTTTTTGGCGTGGCCGTGGAAGTGTACATGTTGATTCTCTTCGGTCAGCTGTGCACTGCTCAACCAAATGATAGGGTACCAAGTGAAAGTTCCAGCTGCATTCCAGCTTTGGTTTCAGTTCTCTGGCCAAGGCATAGCTAGAGAGATAGAATTAGTGTGTGGGTGCTGCTGTGGGCGTGTGTGTGTGTGTGTGTGTGTGCGTGTGTGCGTGTGGGCATGTGTGTGTGTACGTGCGTGCGGGCGTGTGCACCTTTACCTGCTTTGCTTTTTTCCCCATGAATCTGCCTCGAGAAGGAACATGAAAGATTGCCCAAGAGATCTCATTGAACCAAAAGCAAAGTGTGAAGAATAGTTTTACTGGCACATGCACACTTAAAGAAACACCTACTCACACACACACACACACACACACACACACACACACACACACACACACACACACACACACACACACACACACACACACACACGGTTGCTTTCCACTCTGCATCCCGCTCTCTGTTTTAATGAATGGTGGGAGTAAATGGCCGACCTCTGGGAGCTGTCTGTAAAATGAGTGTTGTTGTCTACGTAGAGAGAGTTGTGTTGCTGATGTTGATCTCAATAACTCCGCTATTAGTTGTTTATAGTGTCTGGGCTCGTTAATCAAATCAGCAGCTTCAGGTTTCACTTTGTAAGCCAGAAGCAAGTCGGCATAGCATTTGGTGTTAAATCATCACCATGTAGATTTTGTAGAACTCCACATTAACATAAAACGCGGTTGGCGGTGGTATGCATTGAAACTAACCCTTTGGCACTATCCTTTCCTATCTCCTTGTATTATATCTTATCGCAACCGCCAGTGATGAAGGATAACTGTGAAGATATGTATAAACTGTTTCTAATTAAGTGTGTGTGTTTCATGTCATCTGGTGTCAGAAAAAACACCAATGAAGAAGTAGATTAATAGATTCTAATCTATTTCTAAACTATAGCCTTAAGGACACAGAGCAACACATGGAGAAGGAAAACAGTGTGTGAGCAGAGGCCCGGTGTGTGAGTCATGAGTGGAACTCGCAGATGCACAGAGTAAAGGTCTCTCTGGGGTTATTTCTAGGAATACCCAATTGGATTGGATTAGAACATTCCCAGTAGTGTAGCTAATGAGTGAAATGAAGTGTGGGATGAGGCAAAAAAAAAAGGGACTGCAGGGAAGTGGAAGTGAGGTCTCATGCTGGCAGCCCCTAAAAGTGCACAGTCAGAGAAGAGCCAACGTGTTGCACAAGTTATGCAAGGAAAAAGAATAGAAGAAACCCGAAGGGTTTTGACGTTTTCAACATTTAAGTTGAAAGTGCCAATTTCTTGTTCAGACCTGGGCTTCAAGTGTCCCTGAGCATCCCTGAGTGATCCGGTCACAACCAAAGCTAGCAGCCTAATATGTGGATGTGAGTAAGGTCTAGGACGCGTGGTGAATCGGATCACCCAAGTCCCCATGAAGGACTGAAGACGACATTGTCAGTTTAATGCTGACACATACCTTTGATAAAGGACCTTCATCAAAATTTTCATTCAATTGTTTTCACCCCATTGTGCTGATACTCTAATGTCTTCTGTGTGAAACGGTGAAGTCTTTGCTTTTTGTTAACTTTAAAAAAAAAAAAGCGAGAATATTCACATTCACTCAAAGTCACAATCTGCAAGATTGCGCCCCTTCCAGTGAGTAGGCAGGAGGCTTTCAGAATTCAATAGACTCAACAACAGGCTTCTGTTGAATCAAACCTCCTGTGCAAATGTGTGACGCAAAGACGCTTAGCTGGGCTGGCTGTGTGGCCTTGGTGGGAGGGGTTCTGGCAGTGTTGAGAGTAAGATTCTAGCAAACAAAGAGAGGGGTACCGAATGGACGGCATTCAGTCATTTGTAGAATAAATCCGTTATAGGATCTTGTCTTCTTAATGACAACATTATTGAAATCACTATTGATTATCAATGACTACAGATACGTCCAGGTTATTCTAAGCTACGAACTGCAACGAGTTAAATATTGTGACTTTTAATCATGTAAATAAACCCTTTTGACGCCCCCCCCCCCCCCTCCCCACAGGCTTTGCCTGTGTGTGTGTGTGTGTGTGTGTGTGTGTGTGTGTGTGTGTGTGTGTGTGTGTGTGTGTGTGTGTGTGTGTGTGTGTGTGTGTGTGTGTGTGTGTGTGTGTGTGTGTGTGTGTGTGTGTGTGTGTGTGTGTGCGTGCATCCTTTTCTTCCTTCTTTCCATAATTTATCTCTGCGGCATCAATCTATCACGCTCATTAGCATATGAGTTGGCTTTGATTACCATACCTATTAATATGAAAATGCGATATCTCAAACACTGAAGCCAGTCTGGCCTCTCCTGTACACACACCCAAAAAAAAACCTAGATACAGACAAGCACACACACGACACACAGACACACAGACACACAACCACACACACACACACACACACACACACACACACACACACACACACACACACACACACACACACACACACACACACACACACACACACACACACACACACACACACACACACACACACACACAAGCCACCACACAGACAGAATGTTGTGGCTATGCTAAACAGGGCTGATTACAATTTAAAAGTGACAGTGAAATGAGGTCCATGTGTGCAAACCAAATCACATGTTTTAACTTGTCAGGAATGTCCACCGGGGCCTCTCTCTCTTTCTCTCACGTGTGTGTGTGTGTGTGTGTGTGTGTGTGTGTATGTATGTATGTGTGTGTGCGTGTGTCTGGGGGTTTTGGTGGGGGTCCTGGGTCTTTGTTCTCTCTCTGTGTGTGTGTGTGTGTGTGTGTGTGTGTGTGTGTGTGTGTGTGTGTGTGTGTGTGTGTGTGTGTCTAGGGCGTTCATTTATAACACTAAGCCATAAGGACAGAAGGACCCCCGGTCACGTGGTCGTGACAGTGCTGTCCTTCTGGAGGGCGTGCCGCAGACAGACGCCCTCATTATCAGCCACTCCCTGTCGGACGAGGGCTAAAGAGTGGACCCTGTCTGAGAGCTGCACTCAGGCGGATGTGGTGGTGGTGGTGGGGGTGGTGGGGGTGGTGGTGGTGGTGGGGGGGGTGGGGTGGTGGGGGTGGTGGTGGGGTGGTGGGGTGGTGGTGGTGGTGGTGGTGGTGGTGGTGGTGGGGTGGTGGTGGTGGGGGGGGTGGGGTGGTGGGGGTGGTGGTGGGGGTGGTGGTGGTGGTGGGGGTGGTGGTGGGCCGGTGGGGGTGGGTGCCCACTCACCTCCATGGCAGACCTACCCTGAAGCTGGGATAGCGCCAACCCCCCCCCCCCCCAGCCCCCGGACACTGGCCACCTGCCGCCCTGCTCTCGTCCTGTCTAGCCCCCCCACACCCCCGTGGTGCCCCCCCCCCGCCCCATTGGCAGGCGGGGGGCTAGGTTTACCTCTGCGCTTTTTAATCAAAGCCGAGGCTGTCGTGCTGGGGCAGCCGATGCGCTGAGTGGATCGAAGAACACCGGCTACATTATGCATGCCGGCGGACTGCATCTCATTGTACTTTTTTCCAGTTTTGTGTGTGTGTACTGCATTGAATGGTGATATGGATCGTAGTTATATGTGTGCACGTATCCATGTAATTCATAGTATAACATTTTAGACGGTGTTTACTGCTCACAATGTGCACTTTGCAGAAGGCTTAACGTATTCCTCCAGGTCATTTCTGTGAAACCCCGCTTGAGATGATTTACAATAGAATATAAATGATGGACAAATGTAGATTAGGAGCCAAAGCATCACTTAACTGAGAACCAAACCAGTGCTTCCTTATCCTTTACTCATCTCATTCGCTATGTGGCCTCCCAGCATTTATTTTCCTCCTTCTTCTATTCCTTGAATAGCATTATCTTGCTCATCTATGATCTCGTCTGTATCCTCATCAAGAGGCTAGTCATGACTTCCTGTTTGTGAAGCCCTGGTGGAAGCGACTCATGTGTAGTTCCTCCATCGCTGGGCCGTGGCCTTTGGATGCTCAAAGATCCGTTTCCCAAGTAAGTGGGAAGATGTGATTAATAATACATATCTAAGACGATTATCCCATGTTCGGTCACGATCTCAGTGGCCAGCTCATCGCCACATTATTATATATTCTGAGAGGTCCCGTTTGCCATTTTTATTTCATTAAAAAGTGATTTGAGTTTTGAATATGAACGAGTGTTAGCCAAAAACGAGAATACTGCTATGTACCATCGTTCGGATGGTACCATTATCTAAACAATCGTACCATCGATATTTGGACCATTATGGGCCCGAATTGAATGGCCGCCATTCAATTCGGGCCCATAATGGTCCAAATATCGATGGTTGCCGCTTCTGGTTTTAAATATCCAGTGTAATGGCGGGCTTCTCATACTTTCTGCCTCCCTTCCTCTCACATCCTCATCTCTCTCTCCACTTTGTTTCCAGTTGAACGAAACCGGCAAGCAGCTGATGGAGATGGACAAGTCTGTGGTGGCCCCTGTCCCCGGGGCAAGCTCAGCCCCCTCCCAGGCTCCCGCCCCCGCCCCCGCCCCGTTGGGCCCCTGCTCCCCGGGCCCCTCCCCCGGCCCCTCCCCGTCCAATGGGAACAGTGGGTGCCACAGGCGGGGCGAAGGGAAGAAGAACGCCAAGAAGCGGCACTCGTTCACGGCCCTGTCCATCAGCCAGCGGGCGGCCCAGCTCAACAACAGCAGACACAGTATGGAGATCTCCCACCCGGTCCTCATCAGCTCCTCGGACCCCCGGGCCGCTGCACGCATACACGTATGTACACACACGCGCGCGCACGCATGCACACATGCACACATGCACGCACGCGCACACACAACCAGAAATGCAATCAAATATAAAAAAAAATAATAATCTGCTTTTAAAAGTTATTGTCTGAAATCTGAGAAAGTGTGTGTGTGTGTGTGTGTGTGTGTGTGTGTGTGTGTGTGTGTGTGTGTGTGTGTGTGTGTGTGTGTGTGTGTGTGTGTGTGTGTGTGTGTGTGTGTGTGTGTGTGTGTGTGTGTGTGTGTGTACTTTGTGTCTAATGTGTGCGTCTGTTTGTATGTGTGTGTGTGTGTGTGTGTTCGCATGAATGTGTGTTAGTTCTTTGTGTCTAATACGTGCGTTTGTTTGTGCGTATGTGTGTGTGTGTGTGTGTTCGCATGCATGTGTGTTTGTTCTCTGTGTCTAATACATGCGTTTTGTTGTTTGTGTGTCCCTCGATGTGTGTGAATGCGTGTTCTGCAGGACGTGTCCCCCGCGGGGCCTTCACCCTCGTCCGCCGGGGTGCTCGTGCCCCCCAGGGTGGCATCGGTGACCTCGGAGATGCTGGCTCACGCCAAGGTGCAGCTGCCGCTCAACATGTAAGTACAAGCCGCAATGGTGTCAGCGCATGGTCCCAATCCCCAGGCCGGGCTGCGCTGTCAGAGAGGAGCGCGCTGCTGCTGCTGCTGCTGCTGCTGCTGCTGCTGCTGCTGCTGCCAATGCTGCTGCTGCTGCCAATGCTGCCAATGCGATCCAAAGGATGGTTTGATGTCCTTCTTTTCATGGCTAAGCCAAATGAAAATCCAATTAGTTTTGAATCGATATTGAAATCCTTTATTTTATTTATGAAGGAAACAATTCGCAGCAAACAAGCAGCCTAGCCGAGCGGGGTGCTCTTAGTTTTAATGTCGTTGCAATTAGTGTTAATTTGGATGCTTCCTGCTGTCCAGGACCAGACAGACCAAGGTCAGCTGGCTGTGTGGTGGGTGTGTGCGCGTGGGTGTGTGTGTGTGTGTGTGTGTGTGTGTGTTTTTGTGTGAGTGTGTGTCTCTCTCTACCCATCTACCTGCAGGATCTATAATGGAATACTGGAACATTTTCACCTTTAATAATATCACTCTGAAAATCGCTGTATGTTCACACACACACACACACACACACACACACACACACACACACACACACACACACACACACACACACACACACACACACACACACACACACACACACACACACACACACACACACACACACACACACACACACACACACACACACACACAATGTCAAGAGTGGGCTGTCCCGTTGATGAGGTTGGACGTTTCCATCTTGACCCCGGCAACCAGTTCTGTTGCCATGGGGAGATGGTGGCCTGCCCCCCATATCCATCCCCATCTGTTGCCATGGCAATAGCAATGCAGCACAAATATGGAGCTGAGCTTGGCAGTAAACCCCATGCATCCCTCTTGGTGACAAGACCACAAACAGCATTAAGTAAAAGCAGCGTGTTGAAATGCTCATGCATCAACTTCTTATCAACAAGATGCTAAATAAATTGCTGTTCTAAGGCATGGTTGAAGGCAGGCAGACATCATAACATATTTTCTTTAAAATGAATTCCCCATACGTATAGCGTGTTTATGGCGATATATATATGCCTACACATTTATTTGATATTATTATTATTATTATTATTATTAATTTTTTCTCATCTGAAGATTTTTGAGATTGTGTTCGCAACAGATTGGGGTTAAATATGGCATAATTTGTCTCATGCTGCAATTAAGATGGGGAAAATCAACATCTGTCTTGTAATGCATCTCCAGTGATGATTTGGATTTGAATTCTTTGCCTAAAGCAAATAACCATGTATCCAGCCTGTGCAATTCCCATCATGCTCAAGACACAGAGGCAGCCTCCACTTATCCTCCTACTAGAGGCTACCTTGGGGGCTATAATTATAAAGTTCAAGTTGAATTCTGTTATTCGACTTACTCGCTTAATCAGGGTAAGAAGTCAGCGGACTGTGTGTGTGTGTGTGTGTGTGTGTGTGTGTGTGTGTGTGTGTGTGTGTGTGTGTGTGTGTGTGTGTGTGTGTGTGTGTGTGTGTGTGTGTGAATTAATTTAGGTGACAAATGATCGCTGCCACGCGGAAAAAGATCACTTCACAATTTGAGAACAACATTTTAGTCCTTGACTGCCTCCGAAGAAATCTAAAGAAATCCTTACCAAGAACTGAATTTGTAAAAGAAAACCTGAATCAAGGCATCTTTTGAACAGGAAGAAAATGAAAAATGGGGATTCATCCCCTGCATACAATATACTTAACGCAGCTACTGAGCGCCCAGGCTGCAGGAACCTTTGTGGTTCTCCAGCCGCGGCAGGCAGGGTCCTAACAGTGTGTCCTCCGGTGCAGCTACCTGGCCCTCTATGCCTACAAGCCCCAGAAGGCCGATGAGCTGGAGCTCAGGAAGGGGGAGATGTACCGCGTGACGGAGAAGTGCCAGGACGGCTGGTTCAAGGGCACCTCGCTGCGCACCGGCGCCTCCGGTGTCTTCCCCGGGAACTACGTCACCCCCGTCTCCAGGTGACGACTCGTGGCATGATGGCAAAGCTTCTTCTTTTTTACCATTATAGTTCACCATTTACGTCAAAAAATACGTAGTTCTTTTTTATTTTAATGTTTTTTTCTCTAATTGATGTTATATATAGGCTAGGCTATGTTTATATAAATATATAGATTTATTAATCTAATATACATACGCATACCATGCTTTTTCTAAGGGTGGGTATATTCTGGATAATAATAATGAGGCTATGTAGGCTACGGGGAATTCACAACCACCTTCATGATCTGCTAGTGTCCTCTTTAAAATAAAATACAATCATTTTTTATTCCTCGGCTTTGGGGCTATAACATGCAGGGAGTGTTATATATGACCATGCAAATTGTTGAATTGTGGGTAACCGTCTTGCAAACAAACAAATCCAGAAATGAAAAACATAGCGATGGTGTAGCTTCTAGTTGCCGTTTGGGATCGTCTTCAATTACATTCATCCGAGAGACCTATAATCCAGCCAAAGAACCAAGGGAAGTGCTATCATTGTAATCATCTCCATCATCAACATCATCGCCATCATTGTCTTCATTATTTTTACGAGGATAATTCTCCTCTTTCACCACTCGGCACACGAGAAAGCCTCGACAACTTCCTCCAATTCCACATTCTGCTCTTTTTCCTCCAAATCTCCCTTCCACTGGGGCGAGAGAGGTCGAGAAAGAACGTGGGAGATGAGAGGGAAGACATGTTGAGATCAAACACCCACAGAGACAGCAGGTGTCCCTCTCTGCTGTTTCTGAATAGCGGTTTCCCAGCAGCATATCTATCACAAGACGGAGTGAGCACCACCAGGGAGAAGGAGAGTGGGTGAAGAGGGGGGGGAAATCAAATGAACGGCAATTTGTTATTTTTATGTGAGGAAACTGCGATAAAACTTTTTTTATCGCAATTACATTTCTTTCTTTCTCTCTCTCTCTCTCTCTCTCTCTCTCTCTCTCTCTCTCTCTCTCTCTCTCTCTCTCTCTCTCTCTCTCTCTCTCTCTCTCTCTCTCTCTCTCTCTCTCTCTCTCTCTCTCTCTCTCTCTCTCTCTCTCTCTCTCTCTCTCTGTGTCACCATGCCTTGTTACGTCTCCTTTTGTCTGCAGTGCAGCCCTGAAAACTCTCAATATGATAATCAGAGGCTGTCGGAGAGACACACACACTCGTAATACCAAAAACAGACACACACGCACACACACAACGAACAAAACATTGGTGGCAGAAGGATCGGTGCGATGTGTGCTTCCCTAGCATTACTGTACACACGTATTTATGCATGCATGAATATTGGCACACTCTCTTGTTCGTGTACATGCATATGCAGGTTGTTTGTGCAATTTGAAACGATAGCGGTTTGGCTGCGGTTTGGCAGTTTGCTGGTTGTACGGAACACACCAGGACGGAGACACATGCTTACTTTTAGTCCAAACAAACACACAAACACACACACACACACACACAGACGGGCACCATAAGTCTCTATGCTTGTGATGGGAAGTCGATGGGGAAACATTAAGGATGCGAGTACGGCAGAGTTCAGCGTCGATAACGACCAGCACACCGTTCTGCAATTAAGCGTTGTCGCGGTGACAGAAACATGAAGAAGGTGATGTCATCGCCATGACTGCAGGGCTCTTAAGCCTCTGAAGTCCTGGGAATCCACCGTATGATAGCGATTCTTCATGGCGACAACGCTCACCAAATTGCTCACTGTGCCGTGTCGAGCGCGTTGCTCATATGATTTTAATCACAAGTTATGGTGTCATGATGTAGTAGCCATTTGCAACAAAACACAACAGCATTGTACGTTATGTATGAATCCTTCAAAGGATGCATTTTCTTTAAGCCAGAGGAGACGTAAATAGCTCTTTGTGTGAAAGGAAAGAATCTGTCACGTTCATTGATTCCGGAAGTACATGAAGGAGTTTGAAAGCTTTTATTCGTCAGCCGTGCAGCTATTAGCAAACATCTCTGCTCGGCCTCGTTGGTACTTTTATCTCGGATTGTGACGGGATAGATTGTGATGTTCGTTCATGTTATGATTATAATTCTCCACTTGAAGTCCTTATCTGTATTAGAAGCTAAATAGCCCTTGAAACCGCATCTTGATGGATCTGTGACCGTCTATATCACTCATATCTAAATCAAGCAAAATTAACCGCTGTGTTGCAATCTGAGGGACAAACACACAATTCATTTACAGTACTCTATTTATTAAAGCCAACATCCTTGATGGTAATTACTGTTGGATTGGTACTAGGGATCCAATTCATAAAATAAAGAGAGCCGGTCTGTAAAGGAAAATAAATCAGTAATATGGTTATAATACTGTATAATACCTATCATTATGAAAACAATTGAGTTATTGTTACTGTTCTTTAAGGAGAAATACCACAACAATTCTGTAATGGATGTGGTGAGCATTACCATCTGTTCAAAGTGTCAGCTCAAACTGATAATAATTATCATAATTATCATAATAACAGACAAGCCGTTGCCCACAATGGACTTGAAAGATGTCTCTTCGTTCATCTTATGTAGCCCAGGGTGCCGACCTAGTGTCGTTAGTTGTCACTGTGAGAGCGTGTTTACATCTACAGTAAGCCCTTCATTCGGTCATGTTTGCTCTTGCTGAGCAAGGCCAACTCTCTGCCAACCCTAGCCAGTTCAGCTAGGTCACAAGGCATATGGCGTTTGGCTCGAAAACTGTTTCATGTTAAAGTACCCCCCTGCAGTTGTAACACATACATAATAGTTGTTGAATAGTAGTTCATAGAGATAGCTACAACGCCAACATTAAATGCATATCATCGCATCTCTGAGAGCTTTTTGTCGCGCCCATTGCTGTGCCAATACACCTGCAATTCACAAGGCTGAGGGAAAATAAGACGATATAAGGTGTTACATTGTGAATGCAAGACGAGACATAAATGTGTAGCAGTGGAAAGAACAGGACGATAGAAGAAATAGTAGGAGAGAATAGCAATAGGTATCCACAGATGCACTGTGAATAACTAATGAAATCATCATCGTATCTAGATCACAATAATGTACAATGAGATGAGCACCTCAGGCCAGTGCAGAACCCCTCGGCCTCGCCTGGGGTTCCTGAACCAGCCTGAGGGGGGGTTATTTAGCAACCGGCTTGCTTTACATTATCTCGCTTATTACGCGGCTGCTTGCTAAAGAGATCAGGAAAGGATTCTCTCGTTTAAGTAAGGGATAAGCATCGCGGTACTGCGTTCCCCTGTAGGGGTCTTCAAACCGCGACTAACGAAGGACATCAGGCTTTTGACGAAGAACAACTGCTGGATATAGACATGCTGTATATTTGTTGAATCATCGATTCTTCGTTGGTCAGGTATGGCATTCATTGTCGACTACAGCCTGTTGTTTCTAAAAAATAGACCTCTGCTATGACCAACAGACCATTTTTACGGACGCATCTCTCACAACCATAGAATCTACAGACAGGTTTATCTTTTTTTCTCATGCATTTTTATAGTTAGTCAAATTTACAAAAATGATTAATTTCTTCAGTAGATAGCACTTTTATAAGAGGGATGATTCAAGACCCCTTGGGTGGTGGGGTGGGGGGGGTGGGAGGGGGGTTCCTGCATCGGGGGTTTATTTCTCAATAATGACCAGCTTGCTGTACATTATCCCTTACTTAAATAGAGAATCCTTTGTTGTTAGCTAATGAGAACATCAGAGGTGGTCCGGCCTTTGATTAAGCCATGTCTGTAATTAATTTCCCAGGTGGTTGAGTGTGAAGATAGGAGTGTGTGCGCGTGTGCGTGTGTTTGTGGCGTGTGGCAAGAGATAGAGGGATGATCCAGCAGCTGGTGAGAACATCCCCCTGTGGACCGGTTTTATTTGTGGATGCAGTCAAATATATCCTTCAGATGAATCTATTGATTATGGTGCTTTTTATTTTTTCTTCATTTTATTGAATTACCTTTAGATAGCCCTCGAGTATGCTTTGGTCGCAGTGTAGCAGGAAGGACATATCACCATTATCAAGATTCAAGAAAACCATTATAGACAGGCCCTTGGTGCCTTGCTCATGGACAATTAGGTACAGGGAATTGAATAGTGTAATTTTACCGATATATAAGCAAATAGATAATAAATAAATATAAATGAATGAATATTAATAAATCCATTTGAACCTTTGTGACGTGATGGATAGTATCTGTTGTTATTGGCTCTCCCTCATTCTTCCTAATGAACCTTTGTTGTTATTATTTACGATGACGGCCTGAGTATGTGTATATCATTGTAAGTATGTGTTACTGTTTGAACTGTGGATGACTAGGTTTGTAATTACAAACTAATTACAAACGGTAAACGGACTGCATTCATATAGCGCTTTTATCCAAAACACTGTTGCCTGACATTCACCCATTCTGGCCCCCATTCCCACGCCGACGGCGGGGTCAACCATGCCAGCGCGTCAGGGTCAGGTGCTCAGGGAGACGTTGACACCGAGCGAGGAGGAGCCGGGGATCGAACTCGCGGCTCCCAGCCAACCCGCTCTGCCTCCAGAGCTACTGCCGCCCTCAAACGCAGACAATACCAAAGACAAACACCCCCTCCCTCCCCCTTCATCTCACAGGGCTCCGTATGCCGCCGGCTCCGCCCGCAGCTCCTGTA
>NC_082401.1:21744518-21792018 GCF_031168955.1 Gadus macrocephalus | reverse complement strand
ATTAAAGTCTCGTAGAGGGCTTTACAGGCAACACATCCAATAGGGCAATACACCTGAATGCTACGTTTCCTCAATGGGCAAGGGAAACGTGGAGTGAGTGAGTACAGCAGGTGTCCAATGAACTGACCCAGCGTAATAGAAGAGAAAGAGAGGAACATAGACGATGAGGAATATGGCAACAGATGCACGTGACTAAGTGTCTGAGTGTGTGTGTGTGTGTGTGTGTGTGTGTGTGTGTCTGTGTGTGTCTGTCTGTGTGTGTGTGTGTGTGTGTGCGTGCGTGTGTGTGCTTGTCTCTCTCTCTCTCCTCAGTACACAGCCCCCCTGCCGGCAGCCCCGAGCGCCCCCCCGGTGGAGGGGTGTCGCCCCTGCCGCTGCGGCCCCAGAGCTCCTGCGCCTCCCCGTGCCGCGCGCAGCAGCACGGCGGCTCGCCGGGGCCCCGCCCGCTCTCCATGGCGTGCACCACGTCCCCGGGGCCCTCGCCGCTCTCGTCCCCGGCCGCCCGCCACCCGCTGCTCCCCCTGGCCTGCCTGACCCCGCCCAACGCCTCGGCGGCCCTGCTGAACGGCTGCGAGTCGGCCGGCCCCTCGCCCTCGTCCCCCGGGGCCACCATCACTGCCAAGCCAGAGAAGGTAGTGACGCTCGGACCCCCTGTTGGGTTCAGCCTGTAGACCTGGCTCTGTGCCAAGGGGGATCATGGGAGGCCCGACACTTGTCGCGTTTCTAGTGATGGGAATATGTGTGTGTGGATCTAGATCTAGATCCAGATGCTGCTTTATTAATCCCAGACGGGAATCCCGCCAGTCACAGGCTCAACATAACGTACAGAACTGGACCGGAGGAAGCATTAAAAAGGATGTAGAAAAGTTGAAATGGGAGTCAAGTTGAATACTAGATTAATATATACAGAGAATATGTCTGAAGACACAATGTGAGTCAAGGCAATGTTAATGTGAATGAAACATTTAAATGTAATCAAAATATACAACTAAATATATGTATATATGTGTATATATATATATATATATATATATATATGTATATGTATATAATATCTCTGAAGGAAACTTTGCCACACTTAATCTTTGAACCCAGACGTAGGAATTTGAATTAGTTTTAAAAGGACTTCTCGAGAGAAGCTGCTCTGCTTTGAGTTTGTTCCGGAAGCCAGAGCTTCGAAGAGGCTTAGGTTGTAAATTCCTTCTTACAAAAACAGCCTGAATACGCATATAATCTTTTTGTTTGTCTTTTTCTTTTTTTCTCTTTTTTTGTCATCCCCCTGCGATTGGAAGCTTCATCAATCACATTTCACAGCTTAGAGAAAAACTGTTTGCGATTTTAATGTGATTGATTCTCCGGTCAGGTTTGTTTACAGTAGCGCCTCATCTATCCATGTAGCACATGTTTACAAGTCTCTTCCCCTGCAACACGACTACTTCCCCTTTCCCAGACACATCAGCGGGTATCCGATTTGTAAGCATACGAAAGTCTGCTTTTGCGTCATGATTCTTGGTAGAGACGTATCCGCCTTTCAGGTGAAGACACATCTCAAGTGCCCTCGAAGCAACGCAATATAATCAAATCACATACCTTCCACAAGTTGGGCACCTTCCTCAAACTTCACACATCGACCAACCCCTGCGCTCTACACATCCTAACTTAAAACTCGTCCGGGGCTCGTGATAGGATGGCATCCACACACACAGCTGGAGACCCTGCCCCCCCACACATATTCAGAATCCCAATCACCTGAGGCCACATTCACAGCAGGCTTGGAGAAGCCTATACAGCGTAACTTTGGTGTTGAATCAGGGTTTCATCATGTTTGGATTCTGCTGCTTATTAACGTGTGGTGTTTTTTGTACTTGGAATTGAGTATGGACATGTAGGCTGTTATACCTGTTATACCTGACACACTTCCACTTTTTAACTATACGTAACAATACATACTTATGTGTGTGTATATATATATATATATATATATATATATATATATATAAACGTTGTAAATGGGGTTTAGTTCTGGCTGAGTGTGTTGGATGAGAGCAGATAGAGGCCTGTGGACCGAGCGAGAGATGGCACGATGAAGCGCGATGATGACTGTCTGGCGTACACCCGGCCGCGGATAATCTGTGCACGCTGGGCACGATAAGACGGCAACAGCGGCTCTAGCGCTTTGCCTGGACGCCTGCCACCACGTTGCACTCACACACAGGCACGCACGCATGTATACACACATACACATACACGTACACACATACGCATGTACACTTACTGTTGCTGGGGGTTTTGAATCCTACCTTTGAGAACTACCTTGCGCTTCTGAATGGTTGTTCTACAAAAGTCGTTTTAGAAAGGTAGTATTTCTAGCTGGTGTTGAAGTATGTCTAACGGATGTGTGTGTGTGTGTGTGTGTGTGTGTGTGTGTGTGTGTGTGTGTGTGTGTGTGTGTGTGTGTGTGTGTGTGTGTGTGTGTGTGTGTGTGTGCGTGTGCGTGTGTTGAGGTGGTCCTTTCATCATGAATTGCACAGATAATTGGCAGTTATTCAATTCTCTATTTAAGCAGAGGGAAGCACACTCTGATACAGTATGACTCAAACATGTATTTATGTCATTCACATGCATTTTCAATCTAGCCCATATCTCCCTCCAGTGGCGTGTTTCTGAACTGCATTTGAGAAAATCCCTCAAAAAGAATCCTTCTACCCGGTTCTGAGGCTGCACCTGGTTCTCCACCAGACAGTGTGTGTCTCAGCAGGCATGGGATCAAGAGGTGTTCCCCTCTTTAGGAACTGTGCGGTCTGGTTCCAAACAGAACCCCCTCCTGCTCAAACGGACCCGGTCCAACCTTTAAAGCCTTTTGATGAATGAAGAAGAAAATGAATCCTTACAGACTTTATAATAATACCAATTATAATAACCATTTCAAAACCAGGTTAAAGGCACCCAGTGCAACTTTATGTAAACATTCAATGAAAAATAAACATTCAATTTCTAGTCTTTTTTACACGTAGTAAGTTTCAATAACTCCATACCATTACATATCGACATTCAAGGAGCAAAGATGAGACGTCGTTGTGTGGTGAGAACTGATAGAAAATCGTAAACAACAACAATCGCCGGTGGGGAGAAGCCATTTTTCCATTGACTGGAAGCCTGCTTTATTTATTGTAGGTTACAAAAAATAAAGAAAATGGCGGCATTGTTGTTGTTATCGATTTTGTATCAGTTCTCACCACACAACGACGTCTCATCTTTGCTGCTTAAATGTCGGTATGTAATGGTATGGAGTTATTGAAACTTACTACGTGTAAAAAAGACGAGAAATTGAATGTTTATTTTTAAGCCTCGAAAGTTGCACTGGGTGCCTTTAACAAAGTGCTTTGCAAAGAATAAAAATGACTCTCTCTCTCTCTCTCTCTCTCTCCCCCTCCCTCCCTCCCCCCCTCTCTCTCTCTCTCCCCCTCCCTCCCTCTCGGTCCTGCAGAAGGAGAAGAAGGCGGGGGGTCTGCTGAAGCTGCTGTCCGGGGCGGCGGCCAAGAAGAAGTCGCGCTCCACGCCGTCCTCCCCGCCGACCCACGAGCCCCGCACGCCGTCGTCCTCGGGCCACGCCCACCACCTGCTCCACCTCCACCACCACCACCACCAACACCACGCCTCCTCCGCCTCGGGCCACTGCTCCCTGGAGTCCCTGGGCCGGGCGGGCTCCTGCCCCATCGAGAGCGAGACGGGCGGCGCCGCGGGCCTGGAGCCCCTTCACAGGAAGTCGGGCTCGCTGGACACCACCTTCCCCATGTCGCCGGCCACGGCGCGCTGCGGCGGCGCACTGCTGGCCCTGCGGCCCGAGACCAAGCCCCTGTCCCGGGAGAGGTCCGTCAGCGCACGTGACACGCACGCATGCACGCGCGCGCGCGCACGCGCACACACACACACACACGCACACACACACGCACACACACACACACACACACAGACACACACACACACACACACACACACACACACACACACACACACACACACACACACACACACACACACACACAGAGCAACATAAAGCGGTTACTTTTTTTGATGCTTTAGACATAATCAAATCTCTGTCTCTGTCTCTGTCTCTGTCTCCGTCTCTCTCTCTCTCTCCCTCTCTGTCTCTCTCTCTCTCCCACTCTGTCTCTCTCTCTCTCCCACTCTGTGTCTCTCTCTCTCTCTCTCTCTCTCTCTCTCTCTCTCTCTCTCTCTCTCTCTCTCTCTCTCTCTCTCTCTCTCTCTCTCTCTCTCTCTCTCTCTCTCTCTCTCTCTCTGCCTCATTCTCTCCCCCCCCCCCCCCCCTCAGGTACCGAGTGGTGGTGCCCTACCCTCCCCAGAGCGAGGCGGAGATCGAGCTGCGGGAGGGCGACGTGGTGTTCGTCCACAAGCGGCGCGACGACGGCTGGTACAAGGGCACCCTGCAGCGCACCGGCCGCACCGGCCTCTTCCCCGGCAGCTTCGTGGAGAGCTTCTGATTGGCTGGGGTTGGGGTGGGCGGGGGGAGGACGCGGGGGGGGGGAGCAGGCAAACAAAAAAAACTGTTTATCACGCACACTCTGTCTAGCAAGCACACGGCACAAACGAACGAACACACACAAACAAGATCAGACCACACACATACACACACACACACACACTCACAAAGATGCCTGATAAACGTTAAGAATAATATGCACACTTATACATGAAGATGTACACACGTGCATACACCACACACACACACACACACACACACACACACACACACACACACACACACACACACACACACACACACACACACACACACACACACACACACACACACAGACAAGATAAGAGCACACAAACACACACTCACACAGATGCCTGATAAATAAGAATATACGCACACCCACGAAGATGTACACATGCACACACACAGACAAGATCAGAGCACACACATACACACAAATACACACTAACACAGATGCCCGATAAACAACAAGAATCATATGCACACACACACACACACACACACACATACCTAGACTTCACAAATTCTCAAGTACAAACATGAATACATAACAACACCTGTAGATGTACAGGGAAAACAAACATGGAAGCACACAAAGAGACGCGGGAGATTAATACAAGCTCTTATCTCGCTCTGCCTCACCACAGCCAGAAGAGGCAGAACACACTCACACAATCCCACTCACTCACACACAGCAGAGCAGCTGTGTGACAGTGGCCGTCTGACACACACTGAGGACCCCCCTGGCTGTTAACATTATCGGGGCTGTTAACATTATCGGCCCCCCAAAGGATGCACAGACTCTGAAGGCAGGACATCCACCCTCCCCCCCATACCCAACCACCCCCCCACCCTCCTCCACCGTCTCTGTTTTCTATGAAAGCGTTTGGAAACCTCCCACCCTGGGCTGACGTGAATGCTGGTGAAATAATAGTTCACGATCCCGCCGTGTCTTAAAAAAATCAACTGGGAAATAAGTCTGGAATTTCACAAAAGGACATTTTCCGAAAATTTCCGAAAAATAACATTTTCTCTTCTTTTTTTACCGAAATGTTAACCAGCTCAACGGGTGTGTGTGGTCGCCCTGTCGATGCCTGTGTGGGCACCCTGTTCTGTGCAGTGTACGGTGGTTTTGAGATTGGATCGTCTCTCGAGGTCTGAGACACCCTGTGACTGCCATCTTGTTAGGACCCGGTCCACCATGCCCCCCTCCCCCCCCCCTCCTCCTCCCCCCCCCCCCCCTCCTCCTCCTCCCCCCCACCCTCCTCCTCCCCCCCCCCCCCCCCCCCCTCCTCCTCCTCCCCCCCCCCCCCCCCCCCGCTTGGGCTATCCTCTGACCACCTCTACCTGAAACAAGTCGTTGGGTTGTACCGCTTCGATGTGCGTTCATGAGCCGCGTCCGTGAGTCCTGATTTCTGTCCCCTGAATGTTGGGGGGGGGGGGGTCCATTTACAGACCTCCCGCCCAGCTCCTGCTCTCTATTTATTTCTCTCTCTCTCTCTATCGCTTTTTGCTATCTCACTTTATTTGCCATGGAAATCAAAGCACAGCAAGTGTCATGTTCATTTCTTACTTGTGTGTGTGGGTGTACGCAAGTGTGGTTTTGTGTATGTGCATGCGTGCATAAACACATTTTTATGGCACTGGGTGTCTGTATTTGTGTGTGTGTGTGTGTGTGTGTGTGTGTGTGTGTGTGTGTGTGTGTGTGTGTGTGTGTGCGCGGGTGCGTGTGTCATAATACCCAGCCATGCGACAGCTACCAGAGGTGGCAATTGGATACCAGCAAGTGAGCAGTCAAACTTTAACAACACACTTTGTTTATTGCCTCCGGACTAAATCTAACTTTTAGATGCATTTTCTGCTGAACCAGCAAGAGACCAAAATGTGAATTCCCAATCGGGCAGTTTATTGGCAAAGCACACTCAATTCTTATTGTACAAACTGCCAGTTGAAAGTGAATAAATTATCCTCATTGGCTAAGCACACTAGAGTTATCTGAGCTAAACACACAGATGTTTAAAATAATGCTCTGCAAAGCACACACACACACACAAGCACATAAACTAAGAAAGCACCAATCTGCTTACTGGTTAACCAGTCATCAGCCAGATATTTGTTCGATTTTTTTTTACCGTTTGGTGCTTGTCCTTGGTCCCACATGCACAATAATATACGTAATCTGACTGCTTCAATAATATTTTAAGGCAGTTGATAACCCATAAATTCCCGTACCATGTATTTTTGGGTACTTTTGTTTTTTACCTCCGTCAATTAGCTTGGTGTGCAGTTTTGACTTTTCTACCGAATTTGCAAATGTGGCAGGAGAAATATTCCTTCTTCAGTAATAACATAATACAAAAGAAATTACTTTATTTAACATCCTTCTTGTTACACACAAATGAATCGCAAAGAGCAGGGACACAGATCAGCAAAACTCCCCATGTGCCACATCGGGAAGCTTTGCATCTTGGGAAAGGCCAGGGTGGAGGGACAAACTTGGTTTGTTCAAATCAGGAGCTATTCCTTTAATCGATAAAATACCAGGCTCATTGAAAGCGCTTTGCATGTATTCAGGAAAAAACCACAAGGGTCTGGGTAATAACAACAAGCAGTAGCAACTGAGCCCAGACATTAACTCCCTTTAGGTTACAGCTCCCCCTCCTGCAGAAACTTCAATATAGTCCAAGCACATACCTACTCTGCACACATTAAAATTTGAGTCTGGAATAGTGTTAAGGTCAGCACAAAGCCTATACGCACACTTGACACACACGCGCACAAGAGCACACTCAGCGTTCATAATAGTTGGACCATGGCCCGCCAGCTGGTTGTGTCTGTGAATCCACGTGATATATTTTTGTTGTGTGTTGATGTTGACTTGTTGTGAAAAGCCAGCCGTTGTTTGTTCCTTCTCTCTCCTACTCTGCACCAAATGAAGTATTCCGCTGTCCTTCTTGATCTCAGATTTTCTATCTCTCAGGCATAGATGCAGAACTCATTCGCTGACATCCCTGATTTGTCTTTGAATTGTTTCTCGGAAGCCCGACTTTGAAGCACAAGTCAAACAACAATTGAATGAGAGGCCAAGTGTTTTTTTCTGCGTCGTTCTCTAACCACCTTGCGTGGATGCCGCGAGGGACCATGACAGAAGGACATGTATTTTAAGGTCATAGCATCTTGTGGGGTACAACATTGACTGCGTTGCAGTGGATCTTTTCATCTGCCAGTTGTGTTGCTCACGAGTGATACCAGTCATTTAATAAGGGCATTCGTTGGTTAAAGCTGCACTATGTAACTTTTCAGCTGTAGGCTTTTACTCCATTAAATAATATCTTGGCTAGAAAGTTTGTCTAGAATAAACGTGGCATGTCCACGAGTCAATCCAACCAGGGATTTCCCCAACACACCTAACCCTAACCCTTTTTATATAGTTAAAACTGCTACAACTCAATCCACCAGAGGCTGCTCATGGCAAAAATTACATAGTGCCAGTTTCAGTTTTTTTATGCATTTTTTTTTTTACAATCCTCAAATAATGTATTGGATGTAAGGGGGGGTGAGACATGCCATGGTCCATGTGTAGAAAAACCTCATGACAGCGCTATTCTCTTCTTCTTCTTCTTTGGTAATTCTTGACAGCAGAGCCTTCACCATGCCATCTTTGATAGATGTTGGCCATATTTGTTCCTATGGATACTTGTTTTGCTGGAGTATGTAACCATATGCGTGGAATGGGACGCCGGACTGACCCTCTTAATGTAGCTCTACAGGACGACTTGGCGAGAGGCGTGACGATGCAGCGTGACCCAACGAAATCACGGACCGCCTGCCACGGACCGGTTTGTCGGTTGGTTGATGGATCGAACTGCAGCTGAAAGAAAATAATAAAAAAAGATACTATCCAGAATTATATATATATAGATAAATATATATATATATATATATATATAAATATAAAAAAAAGTTATATATTGTGCAGAATATTTATAGGCCTTTTGTGCCGTTGAAGTTCATGCTCTGCACTGGTGACACCTGGTGCTCTGGATACCATGTGATCATTTTACATCGTCTTGTACTGATGACCCGTGGTTGCTTTGATGGGGTTTTTTTCATGTCAAGTGCATTTTTCGCAATAAATGCCTTTGTTTAAAAAAAATACGAAACATTTGCACAGATGTCTTTGTGAATGTGTTTCTCTCTCAGAAAAATGGAATGACCGACAATTTGTTATTTTTCTTCTCTCTCTCTCTCTCTCTCTCTCTCTCTCTCTCTCTCTCTCTCTCTCTCTCTCTCTCTCTCTCTCTCTCTCTCTCTCTCTCTCTCTCTCTCTCTCTCTCTCTCTCTCTCTCTCTCTCTCTCTCTCTCGCACCATCATTCTTTCAAAGTCATTTCAAGTATTATAAAAAATAAAAAAGTAGGCCTACTGTGTGGGAGCTGTACATTTAAATATGGCTTAATAAGTAAAAGTGAAGCAGCGCTTTAACCTTCAACACCCTAAGGAAGGCCACTCTTATATAGACTTTGGACTTTAGCTTTCATCCCCAAAAGTCAATGCACTGTGGTGCAAAGTGTCAGGCCTATATAGAAACATCACAGATTGGAGACCCATGCAGAATTCACAAACAGTGGCAAGAAAAGATCAGGTATGTAAAATGATTTATGTGTGGTTTGAAAGTTTCGATGCTCCTTCAACCATGCTTCATGCTTCCTCCCTTGCTCACCCTCTTTACACCCCTTTTCCCTACTTTACCCCGCTGTCCCGGTTCTATCCATGTTCCCCTGTGTCATCATCGACCCTCCTCCCCCTGCCTGTGTGCTGGCAGGAGCCCGCCCGCCTGCACCTTGCTCCGGCTCTCCCGAATTTGGGCTTGGACTCGCTTTGGTAATTGGTCATTTCATAGTGTCAAGAGCGGTGCACCTAAATGACAAGCTCATCTCTGCCTGGCAGCCACTCCCTCTGTCACTGGGAGGGGAGTCACAGCGGAGCCTGTCTGCCCCGCCTGTCCATCACCAGTAATCACCTCTATTTGCATTTAGAGTGACTCGCCAAAAGATGGAGTGGCTGATGTGTGTGTGCAAATTTACGTGCATGTGTGTATGTTGGGGGGAGGGGGGGTGTGCATGTGCATGTTTGTGTGCAAGGCGGCGATGACAACTCATAGGTGTAAACAATGCACAAAGTTATATCAGTGTGTTCAAGACAACAAGCAAACAGCTTTGAACGCTGCACATGAAGAACCCAACCAAAGTCTGTTCTTTGTACGACCACCCACACGCGTTTGTATTGCACCTAAACATCTGCGCGCATATTCACGCCGTGAATCCCTCTTTATTCTCACTTTTTTCTCGTCCGATGCGAAATATTTCACGCTCGCAGTTAATCATCTCTTCCCATCTCTTGTTACAACTGACCCCAACGGTCTGGTGGACCAGCTGCTGCGCATAATCGATCAGCATTCCTCCAAGTCAGCCCGCTGGCACTCATGCGCCCCACCTGCCTGGAAGACTGCCAATGATCTTCAGAGGCGGATGAAGGGCAAAGAGCTTCAGAGAGAACATGTTTAAGGTTCCCCGCATACTATAGGCCCTTTGCCGGGGGACCAAAGCTTCCACGATGGTATTGCAACCCGGTATCACGCGATTGCGTGCTCCTGCGCACAAACGTTAATCTATTGAAGCGTGTTCCAGAGCACGATAGTCCGACTTTTTGCGTGTTACACAGAACGAAATGTAAACCAATGCATTCTGAATGGGAGTGTTCTAAGACAATTAACTAAACGGTACGAGAGAGAGAGAAAGAGAGAGAGGGAGGGACAGAGAGAGAGAGGGGGGTACAGTAAGGGTGCTAACTTGTTTTGTTTCAAATAGGTTATACAGAAGCTCTTTCTCTGTGTTTCTTGCTATTCATATCCATCCGTCTTCATCTCTCCTTTCCAGTGTTAAACAAGTAGCTAATCAAGCTTAAAGAAAGACACTTGTTATAACACCTACATTGTATATACAGCATTCAAAATGATCTGTAAATGTATATATATAGGCCTATTTAAGTACACACACATTGGCCCCTGATAACACAGGGCCCCGTTGCAGATTAGATGCACTTTTATCATGGGATGATGTAGGCGTTATGAAATGAGTCACTGGTAAAGTCGGCTATTGCCCTGAAAAAAAAATTCTAAAATAGATGTGCCAAAATCGATCAAAGAAAATAGGGATGCACAGTATATCAGTTATGCAGAATGTGATTCACTTAATTTAGCCTATATTTAGTAGTTCATTTAATTAATTAGAATAAACTCTAAACTCTAATCCTGCTATATGTGATTGTTGAAACGTAAAAAAAAACATAACATCCAGTTTAATTTCACAGTAGTTTGCGGATAAGAATGCCAGGATCTCTCCAGGCTCATGATAAAAGCACAGCAGTTTCAATCATTTATAATACATAAAACGAAAAAGTCTTGCAAAGTACGCCGTGTTCCCGCTTTTCTCAATGAAATCTGAGGGATATAGAATATGTCAAGTCCAAATGATGAATGTAGGATTTCTGTTACCTACCAGATGTAAATCCTTCACGTCTATGAAAATCGTTTAGATAATATAAAAAAAACATAAGGCCTAGTCTCTCTATCAAACTGACAAGTACCCCTGGAGGAAATATTTCTGTTCATCGCTCTTGTCTGTACATTTGATTTATTTATACCGTTTTTTTCCACATAGAACACGTAGAGATTTAACAGGACGGGGGAGACCAGTCTCTCTGGTTTCCAATTCAAACCAAATATTAAAGGAGTTAACGAGACAACAGAGAATCAGAGCTGAAGACGGGAATAGGAGACCAAACAAAATTGTGACAAAAATACAAAGATTTATTCAGACATTAGAAAAACATTACTTCGCAATAACACTGTTCTTTAGATGAAGCCTGGTAAAAAAAAAGTGGGCTAGAGAAATAGTTGGAAGTGTTTTGGGCCTTGTCAATCCCTGGTGCGGGCTGTGTTAGAGGATGGTAACCCACAATGGACCTTCTGGCTCCAAGTAAATGTTAGTTCAACTCACCCTTTACTTAAATCTGACACAGTGGTGTGAGGCTTACACAAACTGCTGCACACACAGAACACAATGCTGCTTTAAACAAGGAAGGTCTTGACGCAAAATGCTGTTGCTTTAGGTGAACTGAATAATTTTTCAATTTAATCATTTCACAAGTACAAGAAGATGAGGACGGAAAGCTAATATAGTGCTTATTTTCATCCATCGTTTTTCAATAAAACCAGATATTTTCTTTCCTTTTCATATCATCCATCTCTTGAAACAAGAGAGACAATTAATGGGCAGGTAAACTCTATAGATATATAAAATAGTTATTATATAAAAAATGTATTACAATCCTGAGCAGTACAGACTTCAAGGGGAAGAGCCCATCTGTAATTGGATTAGAAATGCTCGAAATAACTATGGTAGAATTCCATGCGGCATGAACCCAGTTTCCCTTCTTAAACTCAATTAGAATATTTCAGTAACTAGCAATAGTCACACTGGAAGTGGAGAATATGACGCTTTTTCCTGGCTGTATATTATGAAGTCTCAAGCTTCAATTTAAAACAAACATGGCCCTATTTTGGTTCAGGCATTAATATTTAAATTTTAATTGGATTGCTCATACTATGACATAAGTGGAGGTAAACTTGTCAAGGAGGGACAACCTCTACTTCATAAGAGCCTGCATTTTCTCAGGCTTAGTGTAAAAACTGGTGCTCAGTCGGAACCATTTTTGAGGACTCAACTCGGTTCGGTAAAAAGTACAATTTACAAAAATCACAAAAACACAGGTGTACACAAAGAAAAAGCATTCTTGTAAATACAAAAGGATAAATATAAAAATACATTACTTAAAGTGAGTTTCAATCCCACCAAAATAAGAATATGGAAAATCGGGATTATTGGCGTATCACACACCTTAAAGCAAACACAGAATAAACTTTGGCACGTGTCCCACTCACACACATACACTGGTGGTCATCCTTTGGTTCCCGACTAGTGTTACAAACTGGCCAATGAGGGCAGAGGAGATGCTCTTGCGGGACTGCGTGGTTGTGTACAGAGTACCGTCATGGTGGCGATCCTCACATGAACCCCGAGCTGAAGGAGGGAGAAAGATTAATGTCAGCAAGCTAAGAGTCTCCGGTAGCATTTCTAGCGTATCACAATAGCTTTGCCGTAATGTCTGCAAGCAAGAATTCATTTAGTTTTAGTCTAATGGTGAGTCGGGTCTAGCACTCCAAGAAGCCGAAAGCCTCTGGATTGCCCGTTTCCAATTGCAATCTACACATAGACCGTGCATTGGCTGAGACACATCAACATCGTGACACATTTGAGAGGCCAAGACAGGCCTGTAAACAAAGTCAATGGGGAAGCTGAGTTTTTTGTGGAACAAAAGCACCACCTGTTTACTTTAACAATTTCAATGAGTCATTGTTATGCACCCAATAAATCCTACTTTTCTCCACTTGGATCATAAATCCCTAAATAAAAAAATCATTCAAATCTGTTGAAAAATGTAAAAGTTAAAGTGCTAACTACAATGGAACAATGCATTTTGTAGTAATGTTTACAGGCCAATGTTTGCCTCTCAAATAGCAGACCTACGATACAAAAGGCCAATGCGGTGTCTATGGTTTCCCACCCCCATCTGCTACTTAATCGCCCGCCGCTAAACCCAGCCGTAAATCGCGTGGATAAAAGCGCGTCGGCTCCGTGTGATGTGGATAAAAAGAGGAGAGGCTTGCCCTTACTTCTTGCGGTCCTTGTCCTTCTTGCCGTTGGAGGTGAGGTTCTGGGCGGCCAGGAGCTGGGCGGCGGCGCGCCTCTTCCCGAAGGAGCTCTGGTCGTCCTCCAGGAGCCTCCTCTTCTCCTCCAGCGCCGCCTTCTCGTCGGCGTGGAGACGCTTCAGCTGCTCGAAGCGGTTCTGCAGCTGCACACGCAAACAGACACACACACACACACATCAAATGGTTAGATCACATCTGCCCATCGGGGTCACCCCCACGCTGAGCTTCTTCACTCACTGTGTCAGATGGTCTTGGTTTTTTAAGTGGTTTTTCACCCCCCACCCTCGTTACCTCTCTCTCAGAGTCCTTCAGTTCTGACTCCTTCTCCTTGACTCTCTGGACAAACATCTGTCTCATCTCCTCCTCCCGCTTCTGCAGCTCCAGCAGGAACTCCTGTCGCTTGGCCTCATAGGTCTCCTGCAGACTGCAACCACACACACACACACACACGGTGAAAATGACAGCAAAGGGCAAGAGAGGCTGGGCGCGTGTGTGTGTGTGTGTGCGCGCATGCGCGCGTGTCCAACCGTCCCACCTGACGGGCTTGCTCTCGGGGTCCGTGTCCTTGAAGCCCATCTCCTCCAGCTTGCAGCGGCGGTACAGCTCGTAGTGGGCCGTGTGGGTCTGCTCCCGCAGGTCCTCCATGTTGACGCAGATCAGCATCTCCCGCAGCTTCACAAAGTCACAGTGGGTCTCGTTCTCCACTGGGGGGGGGGGGGGGGCATCGCACACACACAAATTAAGATAGCATGCAAGGGTGGTGCAGGGGAAACAATGTCAAATCTAATGTCAAACTAGGTTTCTACACCTTGCACAGAACCATGGCTTATCATCAAAGGCAAACACTGATTATACAAGCGAGTTAAGTTGAACTAATATTACTTCTTTTGTTGTTTTAATGTTCTTAATGCATCTGCTTAAATGGTGCAAAAATGCCATAACTTAAGGGGGCAAATGTGAGATCAAATGTCCTTTTTGCACCACATTTTTTTAACTATGACTTTGTAGTTTCAAAAAACAGACTACCTAATATCGTCCGGCCACTGTCACTCACTCACCTTGGACAACGCCCCAGGGGTACTGGCGAGCCTTCACCATTTTGTTGCCCACAGACACCTCCTCTGTGCTGCCCACGACGGCGAATGGCAGAAGACCCTACGGACCCAGTGTCACATACAGTTTACCACTAGCCCATTTACACAACCATGACCTGAACCACACACACACACACACACACACACACACACACACACACACACACACACACACACACACACACACACACACACACACACACACACACACACACACACACACACACACACACACACACACACACACACACACACACAGGTTTTAAAAGCACAGAGCAACACTCCTTCCAAATGCAAGTAATGTGTGGCTCGAGGTATTTTAATAAGTAAGTCAATAGTTAGGGTACGGATGAGCCGGGGAACCAGTTCTTAACATTGCCATGGATTTGTTCTGTGCCCCGTCACAGGATCATGTATTGGAAGTACAGGTTTCAGTCAGAGATGGGCAATCACACAATCATGACAAACATATATATGTCTTTGTATATCAAATAGTAACAAAGTGAGAAAGTTAAGCAATAAATGGCAATATGGGATCGCTAAAGTTTGATTTATTGGCAACTACACATCGTTCTTATTCAGTAGAGTAAGTAAAACTGAGCTCTCCCTCATTAGTATGCTCTTGTTTGCCGACACTCTTTCTCGTGACATTGCAGTTAAGGTGTGTGCGCGCGTGTCTTACGTTCATGGCAGTGTTGACCTGGGCCACGGTCTCGTCGTCCAGCGGGAACTGGTAGATCTGGACCCCGTTGCTGACCAGCTCGCTCATGATCTTGATCTTGAACTTGTGCAGCTCACTCTTGCTGATGGTGTCCGCCTTGGCGATGACGGGGATGATGTTGACCTGCAGTGGGGCGGGCGGGGGGGGGGGAAACGTCGATCCTTAATACAGACGCATGCATTGTTTCACACGCTATTCCAAATATCCCTCATTCTGTCGTTACGGGTTTGAATTAAACACGCAGAATGGATGATCATTATAAATCCTTTTCGAAATGAAAGTTGCAAAACATTGAGTAAACAAAAAAAGATTTAAAATCGTGTTAAAAAAAAAGAGAAAAAGTCAAATGTATCCTACAAACAACTTTTTTTGTTTACTTATTGTTTGGATGTGGCCACTGACAGCAATATAGATGAAATCTGGCGGTTCGCAAACTCAGCACTCTGTGTGTCTGTGTTCAGTTGACGTTGAGTGAATGTTTTGCAATGCATACAAAAGTCTGTACCGTGTCAAATTCGGGGGACTCTCACTATTTCCAACCCATAGGGGCATAAAATCCTAGTTGAGTCAATGCAATATAAATTAAGTGTGTGGTGACGTCGCTCTGCCCCCGTGATTGTCCATTGTTGACCTGCAACGGCCATCTCACACACGCACGGACACACGCACGCATGCACACACACACACACACACACACACATACATACACACGCACACCAATAACTGTCCAGCTGAGCGAGTATCTTTTCCCGTCAGTGGTCCGGTCCCAAACCCCTTCTTTCTCCCTTTAATTGTACAGTGACACAAAGGGACAGCTAGTGTGAGAGACTGAGGCGCTCAATTGCTCTCACTCCTAGCCATTGACATGCTAATTCCCCGGGTTACCGACGGTGGAGGCCCGAGCTCGCAGCAACGTTGAAAATACACACCAGACACACACAGAGCCTGGGAAAGTCTGAGACCACCACAAGAGCTGAACGTTTCCTTTTTTCTTTATGTGAACAAAAATGTGCCTCTCTAACAGACAGTGAAAAAAAAAGAAAAAAAGCTATGCTGAAATGATAAGGGTCTGAGAAATAAACATGGACACGCATCGCTATGTGCTTACAATGGTTATAAATAACACTGACATCTGGTTCGTTGGCATCCACTGTGCTGGTTTTGGCTGGTGTTTCGGAACTGTACACACTGTGTTCGGGCCAGAGCTTTCCATAACACAGCTAAGTTGCCGCAACACAATTAAGAAATGATGAAATACGTTGCAAAATATTTGTGACTGCAGTGTCTCTGATCCACTGGCTTTACACAGCAGAAGGAGCCTCTTTTGACAGCTACATAGCTCAACCGATGAACATAAAGTCAACTAACAGAAGCCTTTGTAAATAGCAGGCAGCTATCGTTAATTGCCACCAAAGCATCATTAGTCTTGACAAATTGAAACTTGGAGCAGACCCATTGTACCTTAAAGCCAGACGGAGGCTACAACACTCACAGCAACCATGTCCTCTCCAAACACTCAAATGAAAGCACAGAGCCCGAGGGCAAAAACCAACGCATCCCAATCAGTTTTTGATGCACAAAGAAGGCATGCCTCGTCATTTTATCCCTAGACCTATAATACAAACAAGGATGAAAAACAGTTTCATCTTCAACGGGCTGGAGTTGAAATTGAAAACGGGCTTTCCATGGAGTAATAATTGGGTTGCCAGACCAAAATTATTCAACTGATACGACGCACAGCATGGGATGAACACTCGCTGAGCTGGGATCCAAAGGAGGGACTGCCTTTAAATGACGGATAAACTAAAGTCTACAGGAGGCTTGGCAAATACGTGTTGAAATAAATGGCCGCTACAATTTTCTGGGTTGAAGTACCGGTATTTTTCCCTGAGAGCAGATTCTTTGGCATCCCATTCTGAAAGTTATGAACCTTTTCCTCGCAATTTGTGTATGAACGGCATAAAGTGAGACCTGCACGAAATCGAACATAAAGCTATTTTCGCATTTTGTGAATGCAGCAGTATGTTGAGTTTAAAAAAGTACAGTACACTCGATATGGAAAAGCCACACTGAGCTGACGATAGTCCAAATTCCAATGTCCTGCTTAGCCTAGAGGGTTTGTTCATCTCAATGTCACATCACAATGACCGCCACAATAGGAGCACTGGAATGTAACTCTCCTAAGTCATTGAAGCATCAACAGCCGACCATCAGCTCCCAAAGACCCGTGGATGCATTCTGACATACAAGCCTAATTGGGAGATAGGAAAACAGTGATCCTGTAGCTATATCTTTCCCATCCTTACCTTGCTGTCCAGCTTCTTCATGGTGACCAGGTCAAGGGACTTGAGAGAGTGGCCTGTTGGAGAGATGAAGAAGAGGCAGGCGTGCACGCGCGAGTCGTGGTAGCTGTGGAGGGAGCGCTTGATCTTCAGCTCCTCCTGCAGGTAGCTCTCAAACTGACGATCAATGTAGTCCACCACCGGCTGGTAACTGCACAGCAGGATTTCAATACTTAGATATTACTGTCTTTGGGCACATACGAGTACATCATGCTGTACCTGGCTTATTGGTACACATTTTCGAGAATTGATATACCAATGGATAACAAATGCCTGAATGTGTTTTAGAGCACGTTGAGAAAAAAAAAAAAGAATGTAGCTTTAAGGTTCAATTATTTTCTTTGTTTTTTGTACATGACCGCTTCCCTAATTGGGATTCTACCCTATGCGTTCCAAACATGTTCTCTCCAACGACTGTAGAACCACATTGTGGTTTCTCTGTGCATCCCTGCCCCCTTTGTGTCCAGCCCCTGAGCTCACCTCTCCTGTTTATTCATCTGGTCCCCAAAGCCCACCGTGTTGACCACAGTGAGGCGTAGGCGCACGTTGCTCTCCTGCAGGTCGTAGGTCTGAGCCCGCAGCTTCACCTGCGGCTCAAAGTGGGAGGCCTCAAAGTTCTCAAAGTTTGTGTTGAACAGAGTGTCCATTAAGGTAGACTTGCCAATTCCAGTCTCACCTGAGGGAAAGAGAAGGTAAATGGGAAGAAAGAAAGTGAGTTTCAAACCTCCTCTCCACTGCCAAACTAACTAACTCAACATAGCATTACAGAACCGCAGCTCTGTATACCAGGTTGAACAGGCAAAAAGCTGAACTTTACATTAAGTTAGAGCAATCAAGATTCCCTGAAATTATTGGATGAATGTTTGTATTCTTGGGAAGTTGAAATTCATTAAGGGTCTAATAGTGTTTGCATCTAGGTAGGTATTCAGACATGTAAAACAAATGTATCACTTAATTTAGTTCTTAATAATACAGAGTAGCTATGTAATCCATTATGTTTTAGGTAACAGGTCAATCTGTCCAAACAGCAGCAAACAAAGCTGCTTTTCCTGATTGGTTAGTGTGTGTGTGTGTGTGTGTGTGTGTGTGTGTGTGTGTGTGTGTGTGTGTGTGTGTGTGTGTGTGTGTGTGTGTGTGTGTGTGTGTGTGTGTGTGTGTGTGTGTGTGTGTGTGTGTGTAAAGTACCAATGCAGAGGATGTTAAAGCAGAATCCCTGGCAAGTAGACTTATTAACCAGTTGGTCCGGAAGGCTGTCAAAACCTACATGGCCAGACAGGGAGAGGGACCGGGACGGATCCTATACAAGGACACATTTCCTCAACACAATGAATATGCAACATGACAGTTGGGGAATCTGTAAATTATCTATTGTAACTCATAACTTTTAGTGGCAGTTAATAACTGGCAGTTATTCAGGTAGTTAAGTAATGCTATTAATGAATGACTTTAAAGAAATACAAAAGCACAACTTAATTGATAGCCCATGACTGTCCCTCTATTGACAAAACGACTAACTTGTCGCTGTGGCATCTTAGAAAATTGGCATGTACTCAAAGTTGGCGTTGGCGTTAGCTATGGAGCTTGTAGATAGATACCAAAGTTACCAACTCACAAGTCTAGCCAATGGCAGGGATTCAAGTTGTAATTACAAGCCATACACATATAATCAAGAAAACTAAAAAACACAGTTCACAGTCACTTTAAACTATAGTAAATTCACTTTCCTAGCTTGTTCTGCTAGCGTTAGCTGGGAAAGCCGGGGGACACACCCTGTCCAACATGCCTGGCTTCATTTGTCAATTGGATAGAGAGAGGGTACAAAAAACAAATTACCGGTTGCCGAGCCACATCAGAAGAACTCATAGCGCCAACAAAAATGTGTTTCTATGTTTAAGTAGGACAAGGGGTACAGGGCAAAACAACGAAAACAGTGAGTGTAAATAACTGGGATACGAAATGGTTCACACGGGTCGTCCTGGAACACAACACTGTACACTTTCCATGGGGGGTTGGCCAGATAATTTTGTGGTAATTCAAATTTAAATACATCTTAATCTATGTATATCTTTTTTACTTCATATCAAATACGGTATTATAATTTTCAATAATATATCCCGTTTGTTTATTACAACAACATTCTTAATATATATACATTTGGTATACACTACTATACCCTTTGGTTCATAATGGTACAGCTCAGAATCGCTGGAAAGTGTAGCCATCTTGGCTCAGCAGCGATTTCTTTTTCAATGGTTTTAAAGGGAAAGGTGGAGCCAATATGGACACCTCAGCGGACCAGTTTCCAGAGGGGCGTGGAAGGGTTTTGTCACCACTGCGACCCCTGTCTGCCACCATGAACACATTTCACCCTCGGAGGAGAGAACGAGGATTACGAAGATGCTGTCATCGGCACCACCACTGAGTGGGGCCAAGTAAATATATATTTTTAACGCAAATGTCAAGTAATTCAGGCATATTTTGATTGCCTTTCAATTTGCTCTGCACATGCTTCCAAATGGCGTCTGATTGCACTGAACAATCAATATTGGAGTTCTTGATGAAAAGCGGAGGGAGGGTCGAGCATATGGAGTTAATTAATCATTTCGAATTGATTTGGAAAAATGACTCGACGCAGACGAAGGATCGGGAGACCCTTTCACGTCTTGTGGACGCCGTAGCATTGGTGACAGTGGAGAACGGGGTGAAATTCGTGTGCATGAAGATGGATTGTCTGGACGCGGTGAGGCGCACCGATGCGAATGTCTATGCTGTGGAGTGCAATGGCAACGGCGTAAACACGCATGACAGTTCGCTGTCAAGGACATCTGCGCCAAATGTGGATTTAAACGAGACCTCGGATGACTGCTTTAATGGTAACCCGAACGATAAAGACCAAACAAGGGAGAAATCACCGACTTCCCCTGTGCTCGTGGACAATAACCCGAAACCTCACGTCAGCAGCTCTAGGGTCGCCATATCAAAAGAACCTGCCTTATCGACTCATGGCCAAGTGGCCACTGATACAACGACCACCTTTGCAGGCACAGAGGTAAAAATGAGAGAAAGGAGAAGGCGAGAGTCAGCACCGGCTATAGGGAGTGAGCTGGACCACCCAGCACACCCAGTAGGACACCATTGTCAGGTGAGAGGCGGACGTCGGATCTCCAAGGGGTCCCAGCGGGCCATGCTTACCAGCGGGCTTTCAGAAGACAGCCCCTGGGAGGGACTCGATACGTTGGGAGATAGCAGCACTCCAAAGGGGAGTCGCAGGAACTTTATCGAGCTGATGATGAGCAGCTCCCCTCAGGTAGGGTTCTAAGGGTGCAGCCCGTGACTTTACTCCGTTTTCTAGTGCACTTCTCACTAGCGTAAAGAAACCCATTTTTAAACAAATGCACAAGCAGCGACACATATATTAATATGTGCTATTTAGATAGGGGAGTATGTATGTATGTATTGTACATCTTTTCTTTAGTAATCTACTGAAATCCACTAATATAATTACGAATGGAAAACAAATAGATGGATGTATTGGATGCATGTAGAAATCCATTATTTACGATGATGCCTACCAGCTAAAGGGAAATGTATGCCATTTAGTGGCCGTTTTATTGAAAGCATCTTACAATGCATAGCATGGTTGGGAATCGAACCTGGAGCCCTATGCATGCCCTGCTCAACTAGGTTGCGCAAGACAGCACCAATAAGAGAGAGGAGTTGCAGGAAGAAAGAGGAACAAATTGTGGAATGTACGTTCAGAGTTAATCCAACCACAGTGACATCAAACGCAGGTTATGCAATTGCTGATTCCAATTGCTGAGGGAGTGCACCACGACGTATCTTCTAATCGTTGAGTCTTCATCATTCATCCAGATTACGTGTTCAATACACATTTGATTTCCCCCATGTTTCTCCATCGTTCTTGTCGACACACCGTCCAGGTGCGGAGGTCCATGATCCACCGCACCTCCTGCCTGCGGGACTCGGTGAAGGGCGACGGCGACACCGCCTCGCTGCTCTCCTCCTCGGCCACGGACGAGGACTGCTGCGCCTCCGTCACCCTGGACCCCCTGGAGCACGAGTGGATGCTGTGCGCGTCCGACGGCCAGTGGGACAGCCTGCAGCCTCTGCTGGCCGTGGAGCCCAGCCTGCTCTCCAAGAGGGACTTCGTCACGGGGTTCACCTGCCTCCACTGGGCCGCCAAGCAGGGCAAGGCGGAGCTGCTGGGCCAGCTGCTGTCCTTCGCCCGCGACAGCGCCGTGCCGGTGGACGTGAACGGCAGGTCCGGCTCCGGTTACACGCCGATGCATTTGGCTGCAATGCACTGCCACACTCAGGTTGGTTTCAGTGTTGGAGTTTGGTAACTCCCCTTGATGCATGCTAATGAAGAACAAGCCCAGGCCTGCCTGTTGCACAGAGCACAGAAAGGCCCGCTGACTAAAACGACATCAGAGACACCACAAACCCCCACCATGTGTAATCGTTTATTTGGCCAACATTTATGTGTTAACGCCCCTGTGATTGACAGGTTGTGCGAACGCTCGTGTCAGACTGGGAGGCGGACACTGAAGTGCGGGACTACAGCGGCAAGCAGGCCATCCAGTACCTGCCGCCCCCGTTGGCCGCGGACCTCCATCACCAGGGGGTGGTGGCGGCCATCTCCCCGACCGGCGCACCCCCCGGGACGGACGCAGAGGGCACGGACCGGGGCGGCGGGACGGGCCGCGGGTGGCGCCTAGCCAGAGCCCTCCAGTCGGGCAACCTAAACCCGCTGAGGCTCCTGAACCCGTCGGCCGAGGCGACGGAACCGGACGCCGGCGCGAGCTGCAAACCCAAGGCGGGCGCGCTGCAGAGGAAGTCCTCCCTGGGTCGGCTCAACGCCCGCCTGCACCGCGGGCGGCGCCGCGCCCAGATCATCCACAGCCCCTCGTTCAGGGAGAGCGGCGAGGTGAGGGGGGGTGAGCCCCTGTGCAGCCCTGTACGGACCCGACCGATGTCCAGCCTGTTTGGGTGAGCAGGCCGGACGTCCCGCAGCGCAGGTGCAACGGGTTATTGTTGGATGTACAACCGCGGTCAGAGTTTATCGAAAGGACCTTTGTTGTTTTTCTACTGAAATAGGAATATCTTAACACTAAAGCACAAACTTATTTTTTTCTAAGTTTGATTTACAGATGTGAGAGTGGCGTTAAGGTTCGGTTGAAATGATCAGTAGGAGTATAGATATGCAGTTCCTCTTGACCATGCTCCTGTTAGTATGGAAATAATATTTATACATCCCCTTTTTCTGGTTCTTAGTTACTGGTGCTGGATCTGAGACTTTTTTTAGAGAAGTAATATATTGTTAAAATATACTTTTAACGGCAGTTTCTTTTAATACTAAACATTTTAACATTAGAATGCATTGTTCTTTTTAGGATAATTCTCTGTGTGTTGCACATGTCACTTTGAATATATATGATTTTGTACCCTCATATACCCTCATGTCTTTTCTCTCGGTTACATCGCTGCTTTGTACTTCAGTTATTGTTATTGTTCTTCGTAGATGTTTTATTCCCTTGTGCAATTGCATGTGTTTGTTATAAATATAGTTCTGAAACTAATATTTATTTGATGCATCCTGAGTGCCATGAATGCTGTGTTTGTGTTTGGGGACCCAAGTGGTCCCAAATAATGATTGATTTAATTGCATGTTTCGCTTTTTTTTTTCTTATACCTACACAAAATAATTGGAGTACTGTATGGGTTGGTAAATGTTAAGCTGTATACCACCCGTTTATCTTGAGGACATGTCTGTTTACTGTGAATTCCTGTCATGTGAAAAACGCTTCGCCACAATGTTTCTTTGTCTCTTTCTGTTAACCATGGAGATAGAATAAAAAGAGAAATATAAAAGTTGACTGCTAACTATCTACCTGCCATTTGGTGTTAAATTAAGTCCTTGCACCACAGTAATTAATAATGAATGACCCCTTTTCCACTATTAATCCTTCGGTTATTAGTTAGCAGTCCTGGATTATTAATGACTTTGCTTCACTCTGCACCTGGTGTGTGTGTGTGTGTGTGTGTGTGTGTGTGTGTGTGTGTGTGTGTGTGTGTGTGTGTGTGTGTGTGTGTGTGTGTGTGTGTGTGTGTGTGTGTGTGTGTGTGTGTGTGTGTGTGTGTGTGTGTGTGGATTTGGAATGGTCTCTTTCCAAGAAGACTTTTCCTACATTTCTGAACTTGTTTTTATTATTTTCTCACTTTTTACAAATTCCTGTGTGTGTTTAAAGAATAAGGTTGAATTTATTGTTTGGACACACACCCTGGCTAACAATATTAGTGTGTGACGTCCAATGCACCAATTTTAAATTTCATAAGGTTAGTAATAAATAATAAATATTCCCAAAGAGCCGACATGGCACGGCATAGTGGAAAAAACTTGTTCCAATGAGAATAACCTCTTAACCTGGTTCCTGTCGAGGGTTATTAAAGTGTGGGCTCATCATATATTTTCTCTGAAGGCCCCGTCTTTACCAGACCAATGCTGTTTTGCCCTCATTTCTTTCATAGAGGCTTTGTACCAAAAAAAATGGAAACTGAAACTGAAACATGTTTATTGCCGCTTTCACTGGCCTTCATCTTCTGCTTAAAAACATGCTACTGAGGTCATGAATGGGATGAGTGATGATGAAAAAAAAATGCAGTAGCCCACTTGCCTTGGGCAAATGGGCCATTGGGCGAGTGGGCCAGCAGCACAGTGTTGCTGACCTATATCCAGAGAATAATGGCCATTAGAAAAATTGCTCTCCATGCCAATCTTTGTCGAATGGGGTGCCCCAAATCAAGTTGTATGCTTGTGTGTAATGACATTACGTCGTATTTAACTACCTTTTACACAAACATACAAAATACAAACTAGTTGTCTATTACTGTGGGTTCATTTTGCATTCAAACACTGTCCACTTCCTCTAAATGTAGTGTCAAGTCCAAGAAAAGTCTGTGTGGAAGTGGGAAGGAACCATCAGACAGCGGTTAATGTTGCTGAGTGAGGGCAGGAGGCTTCACCTTCTTGGACACTTGCAATGTGAAATCCCCATAAGGGTGGAAGTGTGGATGAACCATCAGACAGCGGTTAATGTTGCTGAGTGAACTGCTACATTGAGAGGATGTGGAAACATTGTTATTAGGCTCAATAATCCAGATTAATAGACTAAACTAAATATTGTACAATAACAATACATTTATTGTATTTAAACAAATAAATGTATTTAAGCAAATAAACAAATAATTATTTTATTTAAATGCATGTTTTTAATAAAATAAACAGCAACAGAGGTTGTTGTTTTTTATTGCATAAAGGACCAACTACGTGAGACAAATTAACAAACGAATTAATCATTCACCAATACCAGAACCATATCTCAAGTTGGCTATTACTGTCTCAATGCCTCTAACCTCCACAAGGTGTCAGTATTTTATAACAGCACGTATACGTGTACTCCGTTTTTTTTTGTTGGAGTTCAAAGTTCCTTTTGAGAGGCATCCCTGTGTTTCTCTCTAGCATCGTGTTAACTCATTTTGTAACAAATGCGACGTATTTGTATTTCTGTGGAGTAGCAAACTGTGGATGGGTAAGCACGCCAAACGTCACCGTTAGTGTGGTTATATTTATGTTGGGGGGCAGTTCTTAGTCCGGGGAGTTTGTTAGCTGAGCTAGCGTTAGCGCGCTAGCTCAGCTACACTATCAATTGTTAAAGTTGCCTTCAACACAATAGTTGCCGTGGGCGATGGCAGTGTACACACAACCTACAGACCAAGAGCCACTACACCTGGCTTGAGTTGACATGGTATTTTGATGCGGCAAAGAAGGTTGTGGCACACTTTAGACAGCATTTACCTTTGCCCTTTCCTACTCTCTTCTAACAGTGCATCAAGGTAGCTAGCTAACTTCTCATCTATTAAGTTACCTTTAAATATGTATTTCAGATACATATTTCTTCATCACGACAAAGACCCACATAATTATATCTTGAAAAGGAATGGCATTATGCAGTTTGTTAAGCCTAGACTATGCGTAGTTGGAGTTTCTGCGTAGGCTACCATTGTTAAATGTATTTATTATGGTACCGGAAATGTGTTATTTTGTTTACCGTTGAATGGCCTTTTTATGTACGTTTATATGAACTTCTCTTTGCTTGCTATGCTCTATTCCCTTCATCAGTCTTTGTGGCACGATGACCACCATAGTCCATGATACCGCAGAGGCGGTGTGCCTCTGTGAAGAGCACAATTTGTACCTCAAGCCTACAGCCAAGATGACCATCAGCGTGGCTCTCCCGCAACTCAAGCTACCTGGCAAAAGCATCTCCAACTGGGAAGTGATGGAGAGATTAAAGGCTATGGTGGCCCCGGACCAGCTGTCTGCCCTACGCATCTCCAAGAGCACCATGGACTTCATCCGGTTTGAAGGGGAGGTGGAGAACAAGGGGATAGTCAAGACCCTTCTGAGCCGTCTGGACGGAAAAAGCATCAAACTCAGTGGCTTCACTGACATACTGAAGGTATGTTTACTGAAGAGTGGGGTGATACGTCTTTCAGTGAAGTAAATTCTTTGTTCCAAGTTATTCACATTCATTACAAATGTTATAATTCTTTTGGTTTTATATCATTCATTGGCAAAAAGTTGTCTTGTCAAGCCGCAGTAGTGCACTTGTAGTGGATTCTTGCTTCCTAAGTCTCCTTATATGGCATTGAATAGGTACGTGCTTTGGAGAACAAGATGGACTTCCCGACGCGGCACGATTGGGACTCCTTCTTTCGGGACGCTAAGGACATGAACGAGACGTTGCCGGGGGAACGGCCGGACACCATCCACCTGGAGGGTCTGCCGTGTCGCTGGTTCAGCCTGAAGGACAGCCAGCACCCTGACCGCCCCTCTGAGGAGGTCCTCGCCACCATCTTCCAGGGATTCGGCAAGGTGGGGTTCTGATCACTATAATTGTTTCTTAAAGACGCCGTAGGTAAGATTGAATCGATATCATTTGAGGGTATGTTGTTGGTCAGCTATGAGTGAGTGAAATGCTCTGAGAATATCGATTTGGAGTTGACTGTGCCTGCCTCTGAATTTGCCTTTTTGGATACAAGAGACAGGAGTTATCTTTATTTTTTAAGGTAATATATCTGCTCTTTTATGATCTTTCTCGTCACAACTCAAAATAAATTGTACCTGCAGTGCCGTTAACGTTTTCCTTAATGTCATTTTTGCACAATAACATAGTGATATTTACATGAACAGAACCGTGCTCACTTTATGCCTAGCTAGGGACAAAAACATAATTGATCATCATTTTCTGGAGCACTGGAGTGGAACAGGCGGCTGTTGATCTGAAGCAGACAGCCGCTGATGTAGAATGTGTTTGGGGTGAAGCTGAGAGACTGGCTACTTGATTAATATCTATGTAAAACATTTTGGACTGATGTAGGATGTTTCTTATAAAGGTCTTGATTAACATGGAAGCACAACCAATCAAGGCGGTAACGGTCCTCCCAGGAAAATGGACCATGGAGAAACAAACATGATTGAAAATGGGACTTATGGCAATTGCTCAGCCGTCTACGTTAGCAGTAAGATTCACTGGCGGACTGAAGAAACACAAGGATGTGTTTCCATGTGTGAATACATTTTTTTATTCATATTGCGCCAGACCTACATCTACATATGTGAGTGACGATGCTGACAGCCGTTGAGAACCATGTTTTTCTCACAGACACTGCCCGGTTTATCTTGCTCCATTTTGGTGCTCAGGACAAGTTATGTGGTGACACGCTAACGAACGGAGGAGGCTGAGACTGCATGTGCCAAGGCCCCCCCTCAGCTAGTTTTAACATCAAGGACCAGAATGGAAGTAGTCCATAACTTTATAACATCATCCTTACAAACGGTGACTCAGGATGGCATTTGATGACCCGCCTACCCCTACTCATGTGTCCAACCAAATGCCCCCAACTAAATCGATGCTGGTGGCTTCTTCTCTAGGTGCGGAACGTGGACATTCCCATGCTGGACCCATACCGGGAGGAAATGACGGACAAAAACTTCAATACGTTCAGCTTCGGTGGCCACCTTTACTTTGAGGCCTATGTCCAGTACCAGGAGTACCACGGGTTCACCAAGGCCATGGACACCCTGCGGGGCATGAAGCTGATGCTCAAGGCGGATGACGGCAAGGCGATGGCGTGCAACATCAAGGTACTGGCACACCTCAACACAACAGACTGCAGTGATTCACAACATGTCCCGTCTACTGCTGCTTCTCATGACGACGAGGCAATACAGGCTGTTTAAACTTAAAACATTTGTGATCCGCACCAAAAGCTTATACCTGAAGAAGTCCAAGTCATGGACAAATCAGCCGATCATTATAGACAAGGGAAGGATTCAACTACATCACAATAGGAGTTTTCTGTCGACACCTTTTTGTTTGTGGTCAAAGATGGAGTAGGCCTGTATAATGGCTCCTCAGGGCTTAGCACGATGGGTCTTCTTCAGTCGGACATAACAGCTCAGAGGCCTTTTAGTGGAAAGACTCTTGGCACTGGTTCAACTGTGTTCCAAGGCTCAGAGGTTAATCGATGCAACCGATGAAAAACATACGACACCATACCAATAATGCACCCCAAATGGCTGATGAATGAACTAGAGTGATATTTGTTTATAATGGTCCCGTTACGTTACCATCACGTCACAGATCACCTTTGACACCAGCAAGCACCTGAGCTCAACGGCTGTGAGGCAGAGGAGCCAGGAGCGGCTGAAGCTGCAGGAGCTGGAGAGACAGCGGGAGGAGCAGAAGCGCAAGGAGAAGGAGGAGGAGGACCGACGCAAGGAGGATGAGAGGTACACACACACCTGAAGACCTGGGACTTGACACTTAGAAAAATAGTAGTTGTAGTGTGCTAGAGTTTGCTTTTCGTATAAAAGCTTAGTCCTGCATTACATAACTTTCGGACCTAAGTAGTTTTGCATGCATGAGTCAATCCATCTGGGAAAAGGATAGAGCTATATGATAATGCTACAACTGAAACTCCAGCCACTAGAGGTTGCTGAAGGGAATAGTGCAGGTCAAACAACGCACCTATGGGTACAAGACACTCACAGGAAACACTGACACAAACACTGACCTCATCGAAACCCATCTTCTAAAACGCCAAACGCCTGCCCAGAAGTCACCCCCCTCTCCTGTTTTTGAACGCGTCCCACGTGCCGTGACGCTCCCCAACGCAGGAAGCTGAAGGAGCAGGAGGAGGAAGAGCGTGAGCGGCGGCGGGAGGAGCGCGTGCGCAAGCGCGAGCAGAAGGTGCGCGACCGCGAGGAGCGGCGCAACCTGAAGCGCGTGAAGCGGCGGCAGGACGAGGAGCAGAGGAAGCTGCAGCTGAAGATCGCCACGGAGGAGCGCAGGCTGCTGCTGGCCCAGCGCAACCTGGAGTCCATCCGCCTCATCGCCGAGCTGCTGGCCCGGGCCAAGGTGGGCGGGGCGCCGGGGGCACGCGTGGGCGGGGCGGCGGGGGCACGCGGGGGGGCACGCGGGGGCCATCAGCGCCGCTGGACGGATGGATAGACAGGAACTTTATTAATCCCTGGGGAAGGTTCCCTCAGGAAATTGCACTTCCGGCTGCAGCAAACACCGTGTTACAAATATAATAAGAGCAAAAGTAGTAAACAAATGGATAATAATAAATGTGCAAAAGTACAAAATGCAATATGCTAATCATATATATGCAGGGAAACGATATACAAGAAGAAAAGTAAACCAGCCAATATTTAGAGGCGGGGGTGCTGAAACAGTGAAAGAAAACATGGGTACCCCGGATACAGTGGGTACCCCGGATACAGTGGGTACCCCGGATACAGTGGGTACCCCGGATACAGTGGGTACCCCGGATACAGTGGGTACCCCGGATACAGCGCATCAAACAGCCAAGTTGTGTTTGATATCGTGCTATGTTATGTGGTGGGTGGTGTTCCTCCCCAACCTCTGTCCGCCTTCGCCGCCTCCCTTCGAGCGAGGTGTTGTACAGTTTACTGGCATGTGAGTCCGTTGGGGTTGTACTATGGGGGGGGAGCATCCTGTCGGATGTGGGCTGCATGCCGTCTGATTGGTTGTGGTACGCCGCCCTTCAAACGCAAGGCTGTTATCCGTCAACGTTGACGCTTTGGAGATGTTACTCGAGGTGAAGACTTGGCGGTGAAGCTAGACACGGAACCACGTAATATATCATATTGTAGGACAGAGAGAAGCAGTACAACATTATTTGCTATATGTTTTGGGTAGTATTCTTTTGTGAAGCCCTTTCTAGTCATGCTTATGTTTTGTAATGTGAGCTGTGGAGAAATGTGTATATATTTTGTAGGGCTCTAAAGGCTTCCATTTTAAAGACCCTTAAAGGAAACGTTAACGGCCCCGCCTCCTTCTACCCCCCCCCCCCCCCCCCCCACAGGCGGTGAAGCAGCAGCAGCAGGAGCGCGAGCGGCTGGAGCGCGAGGAGCTGGAGCGGCAGGAGCGCGCGCGCCAGGACGAGGAGCGGGCCCGCCTCCAGCAGCTGGAGGCCCGGCGGCGGCGGCAGGAGGACGAGCTGCGGCGCGTGGAGGCGGAGAAGGAGCGCGCGCTCGAGCTGCAGCGGCGGGAGCGCGACCTGCGGCAGAAGCTGCTGGGCAACCTGCTGAAGAAGAGCTCGGGGGCGGGGGCCCCGGCGGCCCCCCCGGCTGAGGGGGGGCCGGGGGCGGCCGAGGCGGAGGACGCCCAGGATCCCACCTTGCTCCCGGGAGGCGGCGGCGGCGGCGGCGACAACGACATCCGGGTGGCCCAGGGGAACTGCTTAAAAGGGCGTAAAGTCCGGAAGCCCAAGAAGCCGGCGGGCTCCGGCGTCGGCTCACAGGGGGCGGCGAAGAAGAAGGGCTCGTCGGAGAAGAGGAAGGCCGACGGGTCGGAGCGGGAGAGGAGACGGGAGGAGGGGACGACGGGCCGAGGCGCGGGCAGCGGCGGGGAGCGGGCCCAGGAGCGCCGGTCTTCCGAGCGCGACCGGAGGAATGGCAGCCGGGGACGTAGGAGACACAGCCGCCGCAGCCGCCACAGCAGCAGCAGCAGCAGGAGGAGGAGGAGCTCCAGTCGCCGTAGGAGGAGTCACAGTCGTCGGGACACCAGGAGGCGGAGTCGCGGCCGCAGCCATCGCGGCCGCAGCAGCAGCAGCAGCAGCAGCAGCAGCAGGAGTTCCAGTCGCTATCGGAGCCGAAGCAGCAGTGGGCGGAGCTATGGCCGGAGTAGGAGGGGCCACAGGCGGAGCAGGAGCCGGCGGAGGAGCGGAGACAGTCGAAGCAGCTCTCGCGGCCGGGAAAGGAGGAGTTATAGTCACGACAACAGACGCAGGCGCCGGAGCCGCAGCAGGGACAGTCGCTCTCGGCATCGTTAACACGCTGCTGTGATCAACCTAGTGATTGATTGTTTATTACATTTTTGCAGTACCAAAAACCTGCTTGGGCAGGTCGTCACGACATGCAGTTTAAATTTGTCATCCATTTGTTAGCCTAAATAATCTGCTTTTGTTCCTTTCAAAGACACCTCAAATGCTGCAAATGTTGTATTGCATATCGGTTGTTTTAGTGAGGAACATTTCTTTTGATACCTTTTCAGTTCCTAACCTGAACCCATGGCGCCCCTCTCGAGCTCACAGCAGGTGAGCTCGACTACTACTGCTGCAGCCCAACATGTGAATCACAGGCCATTGTTAGTGTAAGTAGTATACTTTTAGAATTTCTGGATACTTTCATCTTAAATCTGATGGAGTGAAACGGTTTTATTTTCTTTCTTTCATGGCTGCTGGCCCCGTCAATAATCATAAGGTTGTATTTTTTACCGCTGAAATTCCCAACAAAACGGTAAAGAGCTGCAATGCTTTTGATACTCTCACAAGTATTGCATCAGCCGCGCTTTGCGAATAGATTCCATTGTGTTCCTAAAGCCCATTTTAAAGCCCATGTCTGGATGTGGTCCTGCTGTAGACTTGTTCAAATCTGCTCATCATTCGCTGTTCAACAACGGAAGTCTGAGGCATCAAACTTGCCAACGACAAGTACATGACAATTAGAAGCAGATGAAGGACATTGCACGGTAGTATATGCACAGCCCTTGTAATGAGAGCATGTTATGCACATTCACATGGGTTATTAAAATATTTGTTTAAATAAAGTAAAACCAAAAATGGCAGATTCTGAATTGTCTTTATTTTGTGGCTACATTGGTTTGCATAATAAAAATAACAAATGGATACGGCCACACTTGCTCTTTTACTCCACTGCATAAAAGCAATCTTATCAAACCACAGTGACATTTAATCTTAGCCTATACAGTTGAAGGATTTATTTTGGGATATTTCCTTGAGCTTAGTATTTACTGGTATTTGTATTGTAGATTATATGGTTCTGGTCTAGCCTCGGCGTAATTTGAGTTGATTTTCAACTGCTTACCACTCATGATGTCCCTCTGAGCCCTAATACAGATTTGTAATACAACTTGATCTGTAATACAGATCAAGTTGCCATGTGATAATGCCGTTCACTGTTATTTTAGCACTTTTTTCATTAAATGTGAGTGAGCTTGTTATACATGCACTGTTAAACACTGTCTCTAGGGCTGGGCGTTTTGAGATCAGGCTTTTATCCGTATGCACACATTTAATGTACAATATTGACTGATAACTGTACTTGTATGCATAGTGTTTCATGATTTACTTTATCTCTAAATGTTTGATAAAAAGAGCTACTTGCCAGCCTCAGAAGGAATAGGTATTTTTTTGACGCCATTTTGAGATTTATTATGTTGTAATTTCGGTCAATTCTCCCTAAAATATGATGTTTTCACCCTAACAGAAAAAGGTCCAATGCAGCAGTGTTTGGGAGGCATTAACAACGGCAGCAGTGTTTAGCTGCATTCTGGCCTCACTCTAAGCTGGGATATCTGGCTGTAATCTCTTTAGCCCACTCTTATACTGCTGCTTGGTGGGCAGTTTCTCATAGGTCTCTTCAGTTTATCACTATCAGAGCCAGGTTACAGTAGAGCAACGTTGTGCTCACATAAACGTCTGCTCTCTCCCAAGTATAACCATGGCCAGTTCCTCAGACACACCTTCATCGGCAATGGCTCTGTCCACTGGAGCCACGAGTTACCCTAGAAAGATACTGGACTACATGGAAGGCTTCCTAGTCTCCAAGGTAAGGATAAGTACTCTTTTGGTCTTTCATAGGCGTTGATTGGATGTTTTTGGTTGATGGTGCGCTTGTTCTGTGAAAAATGGGGTAGTTCTATCGAAACGTACGCCATCTTCCTCAGGAAGTGTACCTAAAGTAGGTCCCTTTCCCTTCAATGGTAGGATTGCTCCAGAGTTAGACTTGGTGAGTGGCATGCTGGCCATATCCACATGTCATTGTTGGCAATTACCTGATCATTTACTCTACGAAATTGAATAAAGGTTAACAATAACTTCACATTAGCTTTTTTGGAACACAAATATTCAATAAACATTCTTGAAGTGGTCTGCTCAATGTTCCTGAGGGATTCACTTGAGGTGAATAAAACCTGCTATTGAACCCCCCCTGTTGTTAGACCCTTTTCACAGCGTGTGAGCTGGGGGTGTTTGACCTGCTGCTGGGGTCCCAGAGCCCCCTGTCTGCAGAGGAGGTATCGCAGGCCATAGGAGCCAGTCTGGACGGGACACAGAGGCTCCTGGACGCCTGCACCGGCCTTGAGCTGCTGACAGCGCAGCAGCAGGAGCAGGGAAGAGGTGGGCCTGCACACACAAACACGCACACACAACACGCATCCTCGTTCACTCACTCACTCACTCCTATATATTTTTATGAGTTTACCTGTGCTCTGAGATAAAGACACACTACGCTTACTTTGTGATTTTTGCCGATCTACAGGTGAACATCTATCATCGCTCTAAAGCACTCTTTGCCTTGGAGTTAGAATCCATTACACATGAATGTATTCATGTGTTCAAAACCGTGTTTCAAGCCGTGCTAGGCTACTTAGTCTTAGTCTGCAGCCATTCTCTGTATTAATATTTTATTTTGGCCGACCAATTATGATGATAACATTTCCCCCTTGGGATTCGTCTTAACGTGTCGTAAACCGTAGACCCAGAGGCTGTGGTTGAATCATTCCCCCTCGCGGCCCTCTCTTAGTGTACTATAACACAGTGGACGCAAGCCGCTACCTGACCCAGTCCAGCCCGGTGACCCTGTACCACTCCATCCAGTACAGCTCCAGAACCATCTACCAGTGCTGGTCCCACCTAACCGACGCCGTCAGGTACTGGGAGCTCTCTCTTTGAACCTGAATGTCTCCCAGCCCTTTTAGGTCTGTTTTTGTCCTGACAGCCTTTCTGCAGCAAGGTTCTGTATTACTTTGGTATTTTGAACATACTGTATGTATATATATATATATATATATATATTTTTTTTTTAGAGGAAACAGTGCTCTCATGTGGAAACAGGTTCAAATGCATCTAACAGGTGGCAGAGTAAAGGGGAAAAAGAGGTCTTCCACATTCCCTATTGAGTTGCCATTCATCTATTTTTGGGCATTTTAAATCTAACCGCACATCGCCCTCTCAGCATGGGGAAGATAGGAAGGAGGAGATTGGCTGTGACAGCAGAGGTTGAAGGGGATTGAGAATGCAGTTTGATGCCCGCAATGTGCTGTGTCTCCAGAGAGGGGAGGAACCAATATGAGAAGGCTTTTGGCGTCAACTCTGAAGACCTGTTTGAAGCGCTCTACCGGTAGGTTGTCCTCATTCATTGTACACACACTCACACACACACACACACACACACACACATACGCAAGCACGCATACGCAAGCACGCATACATGCACATACTAACACTTGAATGCAAGCGTGCATGCATACACACACACACACACACACACACACACACACACACACACACACACACACACACACACACACACACACACACACACACATGCTCGACCACACACAAACAAACACACATACATGCATGCACACATAACGCAGGCGTGCACGCATACCCACAAACAAAAACAAACAAACAAACATGCTCGACCAAACACACACACACAAACACGTTCAAGCACCCACGCAAGCGTGCAGGCACACACACACACACACACACACTCTCACACACACACACACACACACACACACACACACACACTCATGATCGACCAAACACACGCACACACACGCTCGACAAGCACACACACGCATACACATTAACGCCCACTCACTCGGTCCACACCTCTGGTGAACATAAGCTCTTCCCCGGTGTGTCTATCTGCGTTCCATCACGACTCCTTCATCTTTTGCTCCCTCTCTTCTTTCCCGCCCACCCATACTCATAGCAGGGACTCAGGGGGAATGATAGAAACTATTACAAGGGCACGGAAGACAGCGAGCGTGCAAAGACTTGGAAACAGCCTGGGGAGAGAGTGGGAGGTTGGGAAGCTGTAGGGACTATATTTACAATGTGCACATGGGGTACCACAAGCTGGATTGACAGCAGGCACGCAGACGAGGATCACTCCTTTAGGGCGGCCAGACATTTATGATTGATTTGGAGCTCATTACTTATATAATATAAAATCTTTGTTGCTTGTCTCTGCTATTATAGCTGCCTCTTTTGGCACCTAATGCGCTCCTTCCCACCCCACGAAGGACGGATCCGTCTTTCTGTGTTCCTTCTCCAGGTTTCTTCCCTTGATGAGGTTTCTTCCCTTGATGAGGATTTTTCCAACGCTAAGGGGGTGTCCTATCATGTGGCATGTGCCTTATCTCTTTATCTCTTTATTATTCTGCTCGGTAACAGGATGCACGCTTGGAGAAAGTACACATCGTCTGATAGTTTACATCCGCCTGTCAACTTCCCCGTGAGCCTGCCACTGTGTGCTGACCTTTTAAAATGTTGTTTCTTATTGTTAAAGGAAAACAAAAGACAGACAACAGTGTGTGTGTGTGTGTGTGTGTGTGTGTGTGTGTGTGTGTGTGTGTGTGTGTGTGTGTGTGTGTGTGTGTGTGTGTGTGTTTTTAGATCTGACGAGGAGATGGTCAAGTTCATGCACCTAATGAACTCCATCTGGAACATCTGTGGGAGAGATGTGGTTACAGCCTTTGACCTTTCACCTTTCAGGAGTGTATACGACCTTGGAGGTAAGTTAGTGTGTGTGTGTGTGTGTGTGTGTGTGTGTGTGTGTGTGTGTGTGTGTGTGTGTGTGTGTTTGTGCGTATGTGTGTGTGTGTGTCTGTGTCTGTGTGGGATTATACATGTGAGATCCAATTAGAATAAGGTTGAGGGTTCAAAACCATTAACATTTAGAGACAGCTGGGCAACATACAGATCGCAACCATGCACAGCACACATCCCACCTTTGACTTGTATTGGGTCTTTATACGACCATTAACTTTTTTCCCAAAGCACCCCTGTGCAGAGTGCGGCGATTTGAGTTTCAAAGACAATGGGAAAGGCATCCTAATGACAAACGGGGGTGGCACTGGGGGTTTTCTTACAATAGATATGTGAGCGTAAACGTCCCCAGGAACAAAGTCACTCATCAGCAAAGAAGGCTCTGACTTAACCCAACACTTAATCAGGATTTGACCAACACACCTCCGGGCTCCTCTCCTCTCCTAATGGCAATGGGATGGTCTCGCCCTTTAGCTCAGGATTAATATGCAATCAGCTGATGGCACCCAGCTCAATAAAGACGATGGCTCCCCCCACCCAAACACCCACCAACAATTGATTTAGGAAAATGCAATCTACTTTTAAAAGTGTTTGCAGTGGATTGTGCCTCATTCACTCCTGCCTCATGAAGTGCTCAGAGAAGAGCTGCGCTAAAGACCAGGGACTAACAAGATTCAAAGCGATTCTACAGAGTCGAAACAGCAGCAATGCAGGCTGTGATTGTGCACAACACAAAAAATACCAGATCACACAAATTGACATTGCCTAATAGGAAATGATTGCATTATTAGTAAGCAGATGACTTCCCTACTCCCTTTGTGATTGTGGCTTCACACCACCAAAAACAAACTGAGTTATACTGGATGCAGTGTTTGTGTGTCTGTGGTTGTTGGTCAGGTTGGATTTAGTTAGCTTTTAGCTTACGTTTATAAAGACAATTATTTCATATTTCGACTAAAGGAGTAAATTTTACCCAGACCATAGAGAGAAAATTGAGGGCTGGGGTTGTCCACTAGGGGGAGCTGTAGCGCCACAGTCTGCCTGTTGAAAGTCATCTCTCCTGGGTTCTGATTATAGTCCCCTTGTGTGTCTCTCTAGCTCTTTCTCTCCCTTCTTCGCTCTCTCTCTCTCTCTCTCTCTCTCTCTCTCTCTCTCTCTCTCTCTCTCTCTCTCTCTCTCTCTCTCTCTCTCAGTCTTTCTCTGTCTCTGTGTGTGTGTGTGTGTGTGTCTCTCTCTCTCTCTCTCTCTCTCTCTCTCTCTCTCTCTCTCTCTCTGTCCCTCTCTTTTTCTCTCTCCTCCTCTCCCTCCTCATCTATCTGTCTCCCTGTCACCCCTCTCCTCCCCCTCTTCCCGCTCACTCCTGCACGCACATATGGACCGGGGCGGCCGAGAACTACTGGCCAAACCTCACGCTGCGAAAGTGACGTTGAATGAAAGGTGTTTCAGAGGGTGTCTAATGGCCTCTGAGACCTCGGGTGAAGGAGGTGAGAGAAGGAGAACGAGGAGAGGGGGGAGAGGGGGGAGAGTAGAGGAAAAAAATCCTAAGTTTGTAGGTGCACTTAATACAGCATACGGCAAATGTATTCATTAAACTGTGTGTGCATGTTTGAGCGTGTGTGTGTGTGTGTGGGGGGGGGGGGGGGGGTTTGAAGTGTGCGTGCATGTGTGTGTGTGTGTGTGTGTGTGGGGGGGGGGCACGGTACAGTGTCCCTACTGTGACTTTGTCTCTCACACAGCATCTGTTGTTTGCGTGCACACCTGCTGCTAAGCGTTGGCAGATAAGAGGGGGGGTGGCGGGTGGCAGAGGCCTGTTAGTCTATCTCCCAAATCAAGTGCAGTTGACTCATATAGCCATTTAGAACAATTAGGCGCAATCTATCCATCTATCGCGGTCTCCTCATCTCAATTTCCGCCCGAGTGCCTTTATCTATTTCAACCTGTCATGGTGAATCCTAGGGGTCTGTCGCTGCCCGTTCCTTATCCTCACTGCACTGTCTTGACCCCTGGAGTGCCATGGCTACGTGTGTTCCGTCTGTTTCCATCGATACAATCACATGGTTAAAATGATAGCATAACTTATGTTCAAACGTTATTTAAATCGTATCCATGTGTCCATCCCGCCGCAACCTCTAGTCTTGCAATCCTCCCGTCAGCCCTTGTGAAAAGTTTCTCAACAACACATCCGAAGATGATTGGTCGTCGGGGGGGGGAGAGTTGAAAGACTTCCAACATTTCTAACGGGTCTCAGGTGGCTGTGATTGTTTTTGGGGTGAATGTCTTTGTATTCTGTCCCGCAACGGATCAAGGTTGATTATTTTTGGTTGTGATGTCCAGGAAGCATGGCTATATTTCTGGTTTGTTGGGCTTTGAGACCCGTCCTCTACCAAGCCAAAGACAGAGGAGTGAATGTGCTCCAATTCCATTAGCTGCAACATAAAGACACACCGGGGCCACACAAGCGAACACACACTCACACACACACACGCACACGCACACGGACACGGAACACGCACACACACACACACACACACACACACACACACACACACACACACACACACACTCACGGACACGCACACACACACACATCATCATAAACATAGGCTAGATGAGTGTTGAAAACAATGGTGCAGCTATAGGCTAGTACAGGCAGAGGCAGAAGGATTGTGGAGGATACTAAACAGAATATATTTCACCCATGCACTCCTGTTTATCGTCTAGCTTCATCTCCTGGAGTCTCCCTAAGGCTTTCTGTCTGTCAGTAGATTTCTTGCCAAGTCCCAACTTGTTATTCTGACCTCAATATCTATAAAGCAGCAGGTTCCGGAAAAAATACATATCTTGGGTTGTATTTGCAAAACTTGTATGGGTGTGTGCGTTTTGAGTAACGCAGCATCCTACCTCATCTCACAGGCTGCAGCGGTGCCTTTGCTAAGCACTTCACGTCAGCTTACCCAGAGAGCACCGTGACTATCTTTGACCTTCCAAAAGTGGTGCAAGTTTCCCGGCAACACTTTGTCACAGACGGCAACCAGAGGATAGGGTTCCATGAGGGTAGGTAATCAGTCACTTTGCCTTTGAATGGAACGTTAATAGGCACTCTGGAACTCTCCAGTGCAGCCAACATTTTTACCTAGTATGTATAACCATAAAAATAGGAGTAAACCCAGCAAGCATTTCAAACTGCTTGGTTATTTGAATTGTTATCCATCAATCTGAAAAAGTCTGATTGAGTTGTGGATGAATGGGTTTCATTGTTGAAGTTTAGATACCAATTGTGTGTGGTGTCTATGGTATTGGGGTGTGTGTGTGTGTGTGTGTGTGTGTGTGTGTGTGTGTGTGTGTGTGTGTGTGTGTGTGTGTGTGTGTGTGTGTGTGTGTGTGTGGGTGTTTGTGTGTTTGTGTCTGGGTGTGTGTTTGTGTGTGTCTGTGCATGTGTGTGTGTGTATGTGTGTGTGTGTGTGTGTGTGTGGGGGGGGGGGGACCCATAGGAGACTTCTTCAAAGACCCCCTGCCAGAAGGTGACCTCTACATCATGTCCAGGATCCTCCACGACTGGACAGATCAACGCTGCATTGAGCTGCTGACGAAGGTCCACCAAGCCTGCAAGCCAGGTCTGTGTGTGTATGTTTGTGTGTGTGTGTGTGTGGGGGGGGGGGGGGGGGGGGTATGCACATGCGAACACGTGTACATAGTGTGTTTAGACGCACAATATGCAGAATGTATCCCACATATTTTGATTTGACCTAACACATAAACATAGATAAGAAAATTTGACAGGATGTGGGTGGGTCCCGACAAGTTTATTTTTACAAATTAAGAAAGCGAATCCTCCGTGTGTTACTGGACAATCATCTAGGCTGCACCTCGAACAAATCCTGCAGATTTGCCCTCCACAACATCTGCAGGATCTGGCCCTTACTCACGAGGGAAGCAGCTCACTTCTTAGTCCAAGCGCTCATCATCTCTCTCCTCGAATACTGCAACCTGCTCCTGGCTGGACTCGTTGCCGCTGCGATCAAACCTTCATAGAACACTCTGGCACGCCTCGTGTTCAACCAGCGAAATTTCTCCCATGTGACCCCCCTCTTCCGGGACCTCCACTGGCTCCCTGTCGTAGCTTGCATCAGATTTAAGACAATGGTACTGGCCTACAGGGCAGTCAACGGAACTGCCCCTGCCTTCCTCGGATCATTAGTCAGACCGCACACCCAAGGTCGAGCGCTCCGCTCTACGACCTCAGCTGGACGTCTGACACCGCCATCGCTAAGAGCAAGCAAACAATGTCAGGACTCGGCTCTGTTTTGGCGCCGCGAGGGTGGAACGAGCTCCCTGCCCATGTCAGGACTGCAGAGTCGCTCACCGGCCTCCGCCAGGGACTCAAGATGCACTGGTTTAGAGTGACCCCGGACTCCCTCCTTACCCACTGCTGCCCCTCCTCCACCCCTGTTATTCACTTTGTGTTGTTTGTTGTACGTCCTGGCACTTAAAAGTAGTACTTAGCACTGTGTAGCATTGATCCTAGCTATCTTTCTTGCATAAGGCGGAATGGGTAAACCTAAAGATTGTAAGTGCTTGGCACTTATTTCGATGAACATCTTTACTGTAGCGACAGCGATATGTTGTAGTTTCTCCTTCTCCTACAGATGTACTTATTGTTAGTCACCTTGGTTAAAAGTGTCTGCTTAATGCCCTAAATGTAAATGTAAGTAATGCATTCCTGTAACCTTCATACACTATATACCCTGGGGCAATGCAGAAACACCCCCGCTTCTTGCTTTGATCATTCCTATGTTTCCCCGGTTTATTCCATGTCTCTGTAGTCTATGTATAGACAACTTGGTACCGACAGCGCTCACCTACTCACTTGGCCGCGTCACCGGCTGTGTGTAAATCCATGATGGCCGAGCCCTAACGGCCGAAGAGTTCATTCGTAAAACCAAACATCGTAATTGTTGCAGGGGGTGGGGACATCGTAATATCGGAGATATATAGTGCACATGATATAGTGCACTATATAGGGAATAGGGAACGAGAATTCGGACACTACGCTGAACATTTCTAAACGTCATTTGCGTCAGTAAATGCGCCGGGTATTTGTGTGACGCAGACAGATGCGCCCACATCAAGTAAACAAACCGGGCGCTCACGACAAAAGCTGGAGGTTGTATTGATGTTGAATGTTACATTTCCTTGTTTAATTAATTTTGAATGTTAAATATTCTATGTTAAATCCCAAATAAATTGTTGACATTTCTAAACGAAAGCCGGAGGCTCGCATTAAATGTATTCGTTTTCGCGGTTATTCGGCTTCTTCTTCTCCCCTGGAAAAATACAACCGCATTGCATTGTGGTATACGGGAGTAACATGTAGGGAACATCGTATGTACCCTATTTTAAGTCCACTATATTGTGCCCCTATATAGTGGACCACTGAGAATTCGAACACCCTACAAAATGGCGTGCACCCTATTTAGTGCACTACATCCATGATAGGGAACGATTTCGAACACAGCTCATGTCTCCCCTCGACCCCCCCCCTCCCCCAGGGGGCGGCGTGCTGCTGGTGGAGGCCCTGCTGCTGGAGGACGGCTCGGGGCCCCTCACGGCCCAGCTCTACTCCCTCAACATGCTGGTGCAGACGGAGGGGCGGGAGCGCACGGCGGCCCGGTACCGGGCGCTCCTGGACGCGGCCGGGTTCACCCGGGTCCAAGTGCGCTACACGGGCAAGATCTACGACGTGGTGCTGGGGTACCGGCCGGGCTGACGGCCGCGGCCGTACGGCCGAATGTGCGTCCCGCATTGGGATCTGCCTTTGCCTCCCTGCTCTGTATTCATGAGGCCGCATACGAAATACTGCAAACAGTTGTCATTTTGTTTCTTAGTAGTCGCAGTTCAAAAGCAGTTGTTTTGGTTGACCTCAGGGGGGACGGCTATCACATGATGCTATACGATGATTTGATTCAGAAGTTTTATGGGTTTGCCGTTTTAAGTGAATAAACAAACACAAGGTGTTCGTCTTAGAGATACCCTAAAGATCATGAGTACTGTGTCCTGTTTTGGTTGCTTTAACAATAAAACGATTCTAATCGTCAGGCTAGTCCTGGGGCTCAATATCGTATGGTTATGGTTAAACGTAACATTTGTGTCATATCCCATTTTTCATTGAAATCTAAACATACCAACCGCAACCGTGAACAAGAAGTGACAAGCGTCTCCTTCTTTTGATGAACATTTTGCACATTGGCAATATAATCCCGACGCCTGATCCCGGGTTTGATTTAGCGCGCTGTGGATCTGAGCCAGGTGAATTATGTGTCTTTTCCAGGGGACATTTTTATCACCTTAACCCTGATGAGGTGGGTGGAAGGGGGAGCGCGCAAGCTTACGGCTATCAGCTCATTACTAAAGGAGCTCACTTCCTGCCGCATCTGCCCTTATCGGGGCGTCTATAAGCCCCCCTGTCTCGTCTGAGCTCGACTTGCCCCCCCCCCCCGCCCTTTAGTGGGGCTCGTAAAGCCGCCCGGCCGACTGGTCTGCTGTGGTGATGTACGCCGGCAATAAATCTCCTGCCGCGAGGCCGGGCGTGTCTTCATACTCCGTCCGTCTCGGCCCCTTTATCACTCCTCCTGTCGCTTACCGGCTCTTTCCAACTTATGTATTTTAAATGCATGTCTTCCTTCCCACCTTATCTATCTCTCGGCCTCCCATCTTTATCCTTCTTGCCTTTTTTTTTTTTTAGGGTCTCCTCTCTTTCTGTGAATGCTTATAAAGCCCAGCTCAAAAGCTGTGGAAATCCTTGGCTTTTTTTTAAAGAGACATTCTTTACGTAGATCTATATGTGTGCATGTATGGGTGTTTGTAAGGGTGTGTGGAAGTGTGTGTCTGTGACAGGTGGGCTTGACCTGTTAATAGAGAGCAGTTGTAATTAAAAGGAGCAAGTCATTAAACCGAGGCCGCGGTGTAGTTATTTCATACCTTCAACCAGTGCTGGAAATCATGGTGTCGTATTATAATACACCTCACGCAGCCTGATTCATAGCACATATATAATCACCGGTATATCAAGAGGTTTGTTATTTCCCTTGATCGTCGCCATTTTGCTCATTTGGTGTGCTGTGATTTGCTACACAACCAATGCGTCCGCAGACTGCACAGAGGGAGCTTCAGCAGAACCATAGACGCCCCAATGTATTCTCTACTCATCTGACTCACCTCTTACTATGCTGCAGAGCGCCGGCCACAGATCATCAATGATGGAGGATCCTATTTATCGTTTTCAGGCGGCCAAAATATATATTTTGAATTATGAATCTCTGTATCTCTGCATGAACAACTTCACGTTCATTGAAGTGTCAGCTTAAGGTAGGGCTTCTTACGGCAATGCTCACAACCTGGTAACTTTAAAAAAAATAGGTGAACCAACGACGGTGTGTAGGGGGGGGGGGGGGGGAGAGAGAGAGAGAGAGAGGGAGGGAGAGAGAGAGAGAGAGAGAGAGAGAGAATATGTAGGTGAACTGAGGACATCCTGAGTCCAGGGAGTCTTCAGCCCCGCCCCCAGCCTGGTCATGTGACTGTCAGTTTGCCGGCCCCCGCGGCCATAATAAGATGCAGATAGAAAAACTGCGGACACACACACACACACACACTCCAGTCCAGAGGCAAGCTGTGAACAATGCAGGAACAGGGCGGAATTACGCAGATTTTTATTCATTTTTCAGAACATTAAAGAGGGGCATACAATTTTGGTAACACTTGTCGAAACCGTGACATTACTCTTATCTCTACAAAGCCCTTCAGGGCCAATGCCACACTCCCCTCACTCGGCTGGTGTTGACCTTAAACCCTTCTCCCTGGTGTTACAGGAGACATCGGCTCATCCTTACATCGTTCCAAGGCGGTCTCGTCTCAAAACAGAAAACCTGGAATGGGGTGCTCCAAATCGGTGCTATTGTTGAGGGAGGGGGAGGGACTTCTAAGCATCCTTGGGAGGAAGTGATTTCCGTTTCAGTTACATACACGGACCGAGCTTGAGAGAGAAATGGAGAGACTTCGGATAGAGGGACACCGATATCCGTCCCTTGTCCAATACTGCTTTGTCAAATTGATCCTCAAATATTTCCAGATTTTATTCTTCTCGTTCTTCTCGCGTCGAAGACCGTCAGGTGGCCAAGTCACAGAAACGAAAATGCATTGCGTCGACCGGAATAGCTCCACAACTCATGACCCTTTCTCAGCCTCGGCTTTACCGAGTTATATCACAACACAAGTAAATGTATATCACCCATTGAAACACAAAACCAAGCAGGCTGATACATGCTGATCATGGCAACTGCCAGGTTCCCAACCTGCCCAATGGTTCTAAGCTGTGCCTCATACTGGGGGCCCAGTCCCAGTACGTTGCAGTCCCAGTCCATGATCAGAAATGGCAAGCAACACAATGAAGTTTGATGCCCACAGTTGTATTGTATTAGCTCTCATTATTAGCTCATGTTGTTTTTATCACAGTGAATGTTTCCTTTTGCACTATATATAGTTGATTTTGGCAATGTAATAAACCCGCCTTGAAATCCAAATTGAGTGAGACAGAGAGAATGGGAGAAAGGGAAAGCAATTCACTTTCATTTTACCTGCGTCAAAGGCATCATGCACACATACATACTGACACAAACGCACACACACACACACACACACACACGCACACGCACACGCACACACAACCACACATACACACCTCAGAATTCAATAAAAGTCTCTGAGCTGTAATCCCTGATCCTTTGTCACTTCCAAACTGAATTCTGAGGAAAAGACCATCTGTCCTGAAAGTGTGCCCACACACACAAACACACAACACACACATGCACCACACACACACACACACACACACACACACACACACACACACACACACACACACACACACGTACACACACATACACACGCATACACATGTACACACACACTAAAGCTGTGTACATTTAGATTTGTGGCATAAGGGTTTACGTTTGTCTTTAGCGCACGTGTGTGTGTGTGTGTGTGTGTGTTTGTGTCTGTTTGTGCAATTATGTGCATATTGGTGAGTGGATTCAGGTGGGCTCTTGATGTATGTCAACGCATCCTGATGTCCTTGAAAGCATGTGACATGATGTGTCCTCCTGGCCCCTGCTTTCCCCAAGCTAGCTCCCTCAGCTCCGCGCTCAACTCATGAGAGTAATGAAATGACAGCATCATGGCATCTGAATGTTTACCCTTTGTCATTACAGGCCTCAATGAACCAATTAGTAGGTAAGTAGGTGATGTGCATTTTTTGTAGTTTTTTAGTTTCTAATTTGATGCTTCATAGTTTGATGGTCTCATTAAAAGCATCCATCACAATAACAACAAAATATCCCGATTTTTTTTTTTTACTTTTAAATGAGGTGATCCAGATGTCAACTCGTTTTGCCTAAACTAGTTTGCACTGCTGCATTCCTCATTTTCTAAAATATAAATTGTTTGCTTGTGTCAGAGCTGCTAGGATAGGTTGTTGACGGGCTCGTACATGAAATCCCACGGGGTTTACGTTGAGACAACAAGCATCTTTTAACAAGCTGTCCATGGCAGAGTAGCAGAACAATGAGGATAGCCCAATGCTAACCATCACTAGGAATGGCAAATGTACGCAAAAATACGTACACATGTACCCACCTATACCTATACACATATGGTGATAAGAAGCGACTCATGACAGTAATCAACCCATACGGAGTTAAGATCACACGCATGGATCGAACACGGAGCAGTAATGCATAAGGTTAAACGGATTCAGTTTGCTGTAGGATGGTGATTGCTTGCAGCGTAATCTGGCCTTTTATCAAAGAGCACTGCTTACGTTCACCCACCGTGGATGAACATATTAGCATATTTCCCCCAAGATAGTTGTCATTAGTGTGTAAAATGCCATGGTGCCCCCTCTCGGAGGGTATCGGGGGGTCGCGCTGAGAGAGAGAAGGAGGGAGAGAGAGAGAGAGAGAGAGAGAGAGAGAGAAGAGAGAGAGAGAAGAGAGGAGAGAGAGGAGAGAGAGGAGGAGAGAGAAGAGAGAGAGAGAGAGAGAGAGAGAGAGAGAGAGAGAGAGAGAGAGAGAGGGAGGAGGGAGGGGAGGGAGGGAGGGAGGGAGGGAGGGAGGGAGGGCGGAGGAGAGAGAGAGAGGGAGAGACTGATGAATAGTTTGATTGAATCAACAATATCCCGACCAATGCCACATATCTAATATTCTAGTCTTCCATTTTACAAGACTTTACCACACAATAAGGGTAAATTAGTTAACCATTAATAAACATTAGGTAATGCATTAATTAGCTGTGCTTACTTTGTCAAGTAATCATATACAATGGTGTTAATTTTTTTTCATGGTGACCAAATGACTAAAGTAATGTTGTTCAGATTAATCTAGATATTAATTCATACATTGTTTAATAGGGCTAGTAACCGAAACCCTTATGCCAATGCTATATAATAATGATTATCATTAGTGCATTAACCCATGGCTAATGAATATTAATGTTTGTACCTTTTTTGTGTTACCTGTACATTTGAAATGCCAATGAAGCTCTATGAAGCCTGAGAGCCAGAGAGAGGATAGCGACGGATAGGGGAAGCAATACACAGTGTGTCCTCTCACTGACAAAGTGAACAGAATACCTCATTGTAATAAACTCTTGAAAGGCTTGAAAGGCTCCAAATTGCCATCGTAAACTTTAGCCCATAGCTATAACGTTCCCTAATGCAGTGATCTTGTTGTTGTTTTTTGACCAGAAAACCTTTTTATCCATCGCTATTCATGGTTAATTCCATCCATTTTGTCTATGTTTCTGCTTCTCTATAAGTACAACCATACCAATGAAGAGTTAGGTCTATCTATGGTTTCCTTTACAGATAATGTGATTTTGAGTAACATTTTGCTAAATGCATTGTTCGTAATAATCTTTTTCTACCATTAGCTGCGTAATATTCATACTGAAAGACCAATGTAAAAACAACAAAAAAAGGACAACATGTTATCCAAAATCATGTCCAATTGAATGTGTACTGCCTGGTTGTCAACATGCAATTTACATGCAATTACCCGTATTTCTTTTTTCACATGAATGCGTTTACTTGCGTTCCCCTCAGGCAAAGCTTGAGGATTGCGCTCTCTTCCATCCAATCCTACAACCGTGCCCATAATGTATGCATAGAAGTTCTTTAGCATTAAGCCCTTACCCAGCAGCAGCAGCAGCAGCAGCAGCAGCCACAGTGAGAGCAGCAGCAGCAGCAGCCACAGTGAGAGCAGCAGCAGCAGCAGCAGCAGCCACAGTGAGAGCAGCAGCAGCAGCAGCAGCAGCAGCAGCAGCAGCAGCCACAGTGAGAGCAGCAGCAGCAGCAGTGAGAGCAGCAGCAGCAGCAGCAGGCAGCAGCAGCAGCAGCAGCAGCCGCAGTGAGAGCAGCAGCAGCAGCAGCAGTGAGAGCAGCAGCAGCAGCAGCAGTGAGAGCAGCAGCAGCAGCAGCAGCAGCAGCAGCAGCAGCAGCAGCAGACCTCCTTGACTGCAATGTAAACACAGAGATATCATGAATCGATATGGTTAGACGTTCGCAGGACACTCAAGGTCATAGGGATACTCTGTGTGTCTGAGGATCCGCTTCGCGCCTACAGTTTGTGTAAGAGGCAGAAAATGCAAGCGGAACGCACAGGAGCGGGCCATCTGTCAAC
>NC_082401.1:21727018-21734518 GCF_031168955.1 Gadus macrocephalus | reverse complement strand
GCGCAGCTATACATCATCGTCTTCTCCTATAGGACTCATTTTATTCTGTGAATATTCAAACCATGATCTCACGTCCGTCCCGACACGCTCCAGAGCTTTGGGCTTCCTTGTCAACGTCGCACACTTAAACCGAATGACCTTTGTTAACGATTGTAGCGAAGTGTGTGTCTGTTTGTGTGTTCATGTGTGCATGCATCTGTCCATGTGTGTGTGTGTGTGTGTGTGTGTGTGTGTGTGTGTGTGTGTGTGTGTGTGTGTGTGTGTGTGTGTGTGTGTGTGTGTGTGTGTGTATGTATTTGCGTCCGCGTGCGTTTGTGTGTGCGTGCACATATATATGTGTGTGTTTGTCTGTGTGCATCTGAAAGTGTGTGTGTTTGTGTGTGCACGAGAAAGTACTTGTGAGCGTGCACCCGTGTTCATGCGTGTGTGGGTGAGAGACAGAGACAGACAAAGAGAGGGGGATTGAGTGTGGGATAGAGAGAGAGAGAGAGAGAGAGATAGTCAAAGAGCGAGAGAGAGATCCTCCGGCGGTTCCATCCATCTGCCGGGGACACTGACAAGGTCCATGTATCACTTAGTCCCGCAGCTGTCAGGCCTCGGCCCGTCACCGCGAGGCGGCTGCAAGACGAACGGTCGTCCTAATCTCACATTTTGTGCTGCCCTAATAGCTTAAAGCAACAGGCGGTCGCGCCCCGCACAGCCGGCCTCCCACCGCCCGGGAGACACCGGGGCGCTGCGCTGCGCTCAGCCCCCGGGGGGGCCGTCGGCGAGGATTGGTTGTGTTTGTTTATTACAGGGCGAACAACAAGGTGGTCCCTGCGTCTAACGCGAGGCAAAACCCCCCTTCTGTAAGGAGGGTTTGTTGCCTTGTGCAGATGGCCCGCATCCCACAACACTTGAATGTAATTGGATGTACCGTGTTCGCTCGTGTTACACCCGTTATCCCATTATGCACCGATTCATTCCATTGTAGAAGGGTGGAGAAAAAAAACGTTAATCGGCACAGAATCACCACGAGATCGGAAACTAAGCCGAAGCTCTCGATCTCGTGCCCATCAAATTCAAAACGGTTGAAGAGACATCCCGCCCACGTTTTGTCTTCTCGTTGTTAATGTGTCGCGCTACAGATGCTGAATGCGCACGTCCTATTCTGTTCTGTTAGAACATACGGAAGAATAGCATGATGAGCAAAGCTGCTGACGGAGGCAGATGATTTATTCATGGGACTCTTTAATGGCATGGCCTGTTTGATGAGCTGTCCCTTTAACACTGATCGCCGCCGGTAGAAAAGCCGCCTCTCCACATGACAAAAAAATCAACTCAACTAAATGTTGATGTGATTCTTCTAGAACACAAGGACCCTAATTATTTAGTGCTCCGACCAACCTGGCGGGGTGTCTGCTGCAGCCAGATGTTCTGCTTTCTCCGGGCTAACGGCATGCAGGCGTGCAGCCTCGTCACTGTTCAGATGCTTTATGGATGCGTACAAAGCCATGCAAGGTCAGGTCTAAAAATGTTCTTTATTGGGGGGGTCTATTTTAAGTTATTGGCAGTAAATTATTTAATCCAACAAACGTTTGAGGCCGACCTGAATGCAGCAGTGTTTCATTGTCGCTGTTATGGAAGGGGCTGGCTTACAGTGTAGCTCCTGCTGAGAATAATGGTTACATACCATCATGAATCAGCTAAATAAATATTATGCAATTATTTGTATAATTGCAATAATTATACAAATAAGCAAAGCTCATTTTAAACATAACTTCAATACATGTGGTGCGTGCACAGAAGGTTTTCAAACATTTTGAAGAATCACCACTTACCTCTCTTCAAGGCGGAGGTTGTACCATGTATGACGCCTCATGTCCATGGCCTCGTATACATGCAGCGGAGAACCAGAAACAACCAACCCGAGGACTCACTGGAGGAATATCTATCTATCACTTAACGTTGACATAACTGGGCTTTTCTAAATAGGGCCTTGGCGGTCTGTGGATTAGCCGTCCCTTGTAAGTTACCTTACGGGCATCTAAAAGCTCATGTTATGGACTCTGTAGGTTCAAATGGCTCATTACAGGACCTCCTGACTCATTAGGTGAACAGACCACAGTTTGATCTGATAAATGATCGGCAGAACAAGGAAGGGCAGAGGAGCAGGTGATGCAACCCAGCCCCTGAGAGATGTGTGTTAATTGCTCAGGGATAGAGGTGGAAAATAACCCACTCAGAGTGAGAGCAGAGTGCGAATAAAACACACCTAAAGGACTCAACTTAAAGAGCAACTGGCAGGCTGTCATCGCCAGTTTACAGCTGGACTCTAGATTCAAGATTCTAGAATTAAATAAATATATAGTCAAATTGTGTTCATTGTCTATATAACTGTCTGGTTATAACAATGGATGCATGTAGGGCTGTCTGCTCTGCTTGATTTTTCAGTTTAGACAATGGCTCCTAACGAAAAAGAGCTTGAAGAAGAACGTTTTGTGTCACAGCTTCCACTTGTCTCCATTGACATTCAAGACAGGTTTTGATCAACTTTCTTCGTGTCCTTTTCAGATGGATGATTCCTGTTGTGATTTGCCTGTCCACCCAGCTCCCCTCTCTGCTCCATTATTAAAGGCTTCTGTCAGCTTGGCTTATCTGCAGTCAGCATCTGCCAGCCTATCAGAGTGCAGGATTTCCTTTTTGTGTCAAGATTGTTATAGGCTGCTTGTAACACACTTTCCCTGCCTTGAATCTCAAGGTGAGCGCTTCCTACATCAGGGAAATCATTTACAAAATCCACTGTTCTCTTTGAATAAATTTGAATAAAAAATAAAGAGTACTATTTTTTTTAATCGCCTCATGAATCACAATATAAATGCAAGCTCATTTGTGGAAACTTTGTAAACGACTCTCAACAGGCACTGGCGAGTTCAACACTCAACGCTGCATAAAAGTTCAGCCATGTCTGGAAACATAAAAGAGAGCCTGTCGAAAGATGATTAAAAATATGAGAGCTTTAATGATATTTTAATATGGTTGCATTGTTTCTGATTACAGATAAAGGCTAATTCATTAGCGGGGTGCAACATAGATAATTGATGATGCCAGCACAATGTCAGTGAACATCAGAGGAGGAGAGCGACATGGGGTCATGGTGAATCTCTAAGCCAGCAGCATACAGATGGTTGAGGTCGAAAGGACAAAATTAAAGTAAAAAAACAAGTTTGCCTTCAAAGGAATCCTTTGGTCTTGGCAAAAATAAAATCGACTTATTTTGAACCGCCTGCTTTGATATTTCTTTTGGCATTTTTTTGTTAATATTTTTTTCTTGACGCTGGCCATCCTGCATGTCTTTGCTCGCATAATCTCCACACGGCGATACTTACTGTACTTACAGCAATCCTACAACACACTTGTCTGGCACTTTGTTCTCTGTGAACAGACGTAGCCTCTGGCAATATAAGCTTGTGTGCGATCCTTCCGCTAATCCTGAAATGACGATGTGTGAATAATGTGTTGGTGAGGCTGTTCTAGAAGCTGGTTACCATAATACAGATTCTGGGCTGGATGGACTGTGTCTTTAAAATAAGAAGACAAAAGGTGGCACAATGATATGTTTATTGAGACTTTGGAAATAGAAAAGGTGTCGGCTGCCGCTGGGATCTCACAGCCAATGACAAATAAGAAACATTGACACGATCCTCCAACTTACGCCAAGACATGTATTCACTCACACACACACACACACACACACACACACACACACACACACACACACACACACACACACACACACACACACACACACACACACAAACACATGTGCAAGCACACAAAAACACACGCACACAAATGTGAGCACACACATGCATACATACACACACACACATGCATACATACACACACACACACACACACACACACACATACATTTGCAAGCAAGCACACACACAAATAAACACATGTGCAAGCACACACACAAACACAAACACAGGCACACACAAATGTGAGCATACACATGCATGCACACACACACACACACACACACACACACACACACACACACACACACACACACACACACACACACACAAACACACACACACACACACACACACACACACACACACACACACACACACACACACACACACACACACACACACACACACAAACAGATACATCCAAAAACACACAAGCACATGTATCTGCCCCCCTTTAGTCAAATGAGAGAGGAAATGACAGCAATGCAAAGGACCCAAACAGTACAACAGTTTCTAGAAGTTAATCTCTACAGGTTACATGGAAAATTCACAGTTACACGTGGAGCGGCCAGGGGATCTTACGCACGGCAAAAGGCAATAACACGTATTGCGACAGCAAAAAACTCTTAAACATTTGTTAAAAAAACAAACATTTGCAGCACATTTCTTCATATTTTAGAGGGCCTAGGTAGACTGAAGGTTTACACCAGAGATGAGGCTGACATCATCATCATTATCATCATCGTCATCTTCCTATTCCCCCTCTAAAGAAATTCAATACCACAACAAGAGAAACCAAAAGGTCAAAGGTGCATGTTTAGCCTTGAATGGGAAAGGAAGATGGCCGTACGTTCACACGTGGTTGTGGATGTTTGGTCCCCATGCCGGCCATCAGAGACTCAGTTCATCTATTTCCTGCATTTTTGTGATACCTTTAGATTTCTTATACACATAAACATTTCTTATTCATGGGACGTCAGGACGGACACATTTAATATAAATGCGGTCCGATGCCGGTCGGGAGAACACACTCATTCGCATTATCACAGTCAATCAATTGCGGCATATTTGAAACAACTATAGCTCAGTATTATTCTTTTCCATTTTTTTTGTCCTTGTCAAATATGTATTTACACCTTCTTCTTGTTTATGATTCAGCAACCTTGCCCTGCTATCTGCGTCAATAAACTTAGCCTGGAAGATCTGTGGGGTACTAACTTCTCTGGCTTTGCCTTTGTTTTTATCACCAGTCATTGATGCTGGTTCGTGTGGACCGTTTAACACAGTTTGTTTTCTGTTTTGTTGATGTATTCCTGTTATTCCCTATTTACAGCCGTGCCCTCACAGTAAAAAGCCCAGGCAGGCACGGAGAAGTCAGTACAACACAGGAATGTGTTGGAGGAATGAGTCCATGATAAATGCCATATATTTTGACAATATTTGCAATTACTAAGGTGCAGTGTTTAATCGAACAGAAGAGAAGCCGAATCATTGATCTAACGTGATGACTTGAATAAGTCCCCTGCTGAAACTCTTTCATTCTTGTCCTATAACCATGTTTAAAGTGGTATGTAGTTAATGCATTTAACCGCAATTTCCATTTCATCTTTGCTGCACTACCATTTGAATAATCGGTCACAGTAGTACTATTGCTTCGCAATGGCTAAATTACGGTACGAGAAACCAGAAGTTGGCTATTCAACAATTTCACACGTTGACACCATTAATTCATCGAGCATAGGCGCGCTCATTTTAGTTTCAGTGTATTTTTCACAGGAAAAATGGTTTTTCACAGTGGAGATGCAATATTTTAGCAATGTACGGGAGTGCCCATATGTGTGTGTGTGTGTGTGTGTGTGTGTGTGTGTGTGTGTGTGTGTGTGTGTGTGTGTGTGTGTGTGTGTGTGTGTGTGTGTGTGTGTGTGTGTGTGTGTGTGTGTGTGTTGGGTTATTATTCGAGACCTGTATTCAAGATTAGTGAAGTATGTGATTATAGTTTGCTGCAGCAGGGCTGCAGTAATCCTAGTGCCTGGATATCCTGCCTCCAGTGTGCCTTTTTATGTTTTATGTAAATTCTGTTTGTGTTTTTTGTTGTTCTTATGAGACCGAAACGAATACAATTAAACCCAGAACAAAAGAGCTCTTTCTTCTTCCTGTCTCACTCTTCCTCTGCACACACTGGCCCATCAGCATCCTTCCTTATTGTGCTATTAATAAACATCAATTCAATCCGGCACCATGAATTGCTAATCGCTAATTCATAAGCATAAAACACGCACACGCACGCACGCACGCAACCACACACATGCACAAACCACTGTTGACACAGAAAATAGGGACGGGGATTAGGATTCAGCACAGAAGGTAACAACGACAGCCATTCATACGTTGTCAACTCCACCCCTTTTTGTTTGTGGTCTGAAATCACAAAGCCAGAAACTAAACTGCTCCAGAGTGGGGGAGGCCAAATCGTAGATTCCCAAAGTTCTCTCAGGACGAAGTCTGGCATGTGCCATGCTTGCGGGAGAAGCTATTTTTTATTGAGGGGGGGGGGGGGGGGGTTAACCTCAATCTTTCATCTTCACTGTGGATGTCATCGAGACGAGAGGCGGGGTGCTCTGACAGGAGACAGATACCGTATCAGTACCTCCGCATGACGCCGTGGACGTCATCGAGGGCTCGTTCCCAACCAGTGGGTTTTAAAAGAATTCAACTGGAAGGGCAAATAATAAAATCGAATCATCATTTTGAATGTATTCATTGGTGGGCGTGTGTGTGTAACTGAATTATATGGACGTGCGTGTGTGTGTGTGTGTGTGTGTGTGTGTGTGTGTGTGTGTGTGTGTGTGTGTGGACGTGCGTGTGTGTGTGTGTGTGTGTGTGTGTGTGTGTCTGTGTGTGTGTGCATGTGTGTGCATGCTCACAGTGTGGGGAAAAAAAACACAGCTACCAAAACCGACAACATGTTCACTTGGCCGTTCGTCAATCCTCTAGTAATGGCCGGACAGGCGGGCTGTTGGATAGTTTGGCTGTAGGAGCTATGGAGCAGCAACAACCCTGACCAGTTGTAAAACAGGGAGGGATATTAGTGGCATGGATGGAATGAATGAATCATGTGGGGCGTTCTACTTCTTCTTCTCCGGTCTACTTTTGGCTCCGCTGGCTGGTTGTGTTTACGCTCCCATGTCCGTCAGGCACCGCAGTGTTATTTGCGGCCAGCCTTTCCGAGGCTCAGGAGGGGGGCGGAGGGCAGTGATGTCATCGCCCTGACCTGGCCAGGCGGGCTGGCCGTGCCCCCAATCCCCCAAAGCCCGCGCTGAACTGCCGTGGCTCCTCGCGAGAAGGGAGAAAGGGCCATGGACTCCAAGATCCAGGAACCGTCCGAACGGGGTCTGTGGCAGAGAGAGCTAACGGTAAAGAGAGAGTAAGAGAGAGAGAGAGAGAGAGAGAGAGATAACGATGAAGAGAGAGAGAGAGATAACGATGAAGAGAGAGAGAGAGAGAGAGAGAGAGAGAGAGAGAGAGAGAGAAGGAGAGAGAGAGAGAGAGAGAGAAAGAGAGATAACGATGAGAAGAGAGAGAGATAACGATGAAGAGAGAGAGAGAGAGAGAGAGAGAGAGGAGAGAGAGAGAGAGAGAGAGAGAGAGAGAGAGAGAGAGAGATAACGATGAAGAGAGAGTGAAAGAGAGAGAGAGAGAGAGAGAGAGAGAGAGAGAGAGAGAGAGAGAGAGAGATAATGTATGAAGAGAGAGT
>NC_082401.1:21717156-21724656 GCF_031168955.1 Gadus macrocephalus | reverse complement strand
TAAGAACCAAAATACTGATACACACACACACACACACAATAGCCACAACTGAATAGCGTGAATGCACACTATATCAATGCAGTTCTACACTTTCACTCACTATGCACTGCAATTCAATTCTCACTATCCAAAAACGCATTCATCACAAATACCTGTAGTTCTTTCATTTTATACACAATAACCAAAAGAAAAGCGTACACAACATACACACATTTTATGTCTTCCCTCAAGCAAATACATGCATCAGGGTATTTTATGCATTATGCAGAAACATACGCACACAGACACACGCACACACACAGACACATGCACACAGACAAACACGCACACACACACACAGACACACACAGACGCACACAGAAACACATGCACAGACACACACAGCCTGCCTTGGCGAGCCACTGTCTTGGATTATGATGCAGACATTTTCAAGGACACTGCATCATTTGGCCAAGTGTGCCATGGTGCAGGCTGGCTGTAGACTAGGGGAATTCTTTTTGACTAAAGCCGGAATTACAGAAGGCTATGCATCTATAGACACACACACACACACACACACACACACACACACACACACACACACACACACACACACACACACACACACACACACACACACACACACACACACACACACACACACACACACACACACACACACACACACACACACACACACACACACACACACACACACAATTCTCCCAAAGGAAATTGCTAATCGTCTGTAGTTTAACTTTATGAACCCGGTATCTTCTGCATGCCACACTGCATCTTTAATGCCGTCATTTATATTTCGACTGTTTGTCAAAGCTTTAGAATAGCATTATGCAATATTTAAAACCAATGCTAAACCAGATTAATATTTTATCATCTAAAGATTTTTTCAAGCTCGAGAACATATACCCGTTGCATTCTAATTACTGGGTTCATATAAATGAGGAAACTCAGGATTTACATAGACGTAAGTACTTACTGTGCATAATACATCTGAATTTGCTACGAAGCCGAGGCTACAAAGCATCTTACATAGATAGCATTTTGCCTACTTGTTACGAACAAAACAGATACATAATCAGCATCATTTTGCAGGCACTTGTGGTTGCAATAAAGACTGATCATATGGGCAATTGGGTTTTATGGGTGCAGCCACTAGACCAAATATTCATACCGCTACTTCATAATCTAAATACGGATCACATGTCATGGCATTCATGTAGGAAAGTACAAGTGGTCTTTCAAAGAACGGTAGCCTACTTGAGTCAAATCTTCCTCAAGCATGGATGAGGCGCACTTGAAAACTAATAGAAAATGATGCAAAAAGCAGCTCAGTAAAAACTGCATTTTTTTTTGGTTTGCTACTCGCACGTGTCCTCCCTTTATTTTCTTCCTTCTCCAAATGTTTTTGATAATGATAATCACAGTGTATGAATTTAAAGAAAGTTGAAAAAAGGTGTAATGTAGTGAGACACTAGCCTGGTTGAATAGAAACCATTGTGCGGTGAAAAATGTGTCATCTTTGAAATTATATGGAGGTTGCTACAAAAACCTACATCGCCATTCTGGTTCATCAACAAGATTTTCGGAGGTAGAGATTGCTGTATTTTTTTGTTCATGGTATATAGAACACGGTGTATCCTGCAGGCATTCTTTAAAATACTGCCTGCACATTGTATCAAGAGAGCATTGTGGAACCATGCAAGTCTATTTAAAAACATATTGCGTGTGCATTAGTGGAAAAAAATGAATCCTATCCAACTCGACGTAGTCTGACAAAGGCATTAAGAGGGCCTTGGAACTGCAAAGTCATTGAAAGATAATCCTTTTGCTCCTGTTTTGGTCTTGTCATCTGTTGAATGATCCTCCTGGATTGTGGTGTCCAGTGGCGAAGGGACCAAAGGCAAAGGCAAACCGGGGATGAGTTGCAGCTGAAGTGGATTCCAAAGTGACCAAAGTCCTGGTTGAGGAGTTGAAGAAGGCCTTTATTTCAGGATAGTTTGTACGTGCAAATTTATGTGTGTGTGTGTGTCTGCCTGTGTCTTTCTCTGTGCTAATAATGTCGACCAAAACTGCCCTATATTGCTACTGGCAGTTTTGGGTTACCAGGTAGTCAATCGAGCATTCTTGCTACACCCCTCCAAAGTCATTGCAGCGAGCAGAAGGGTGGAAAACCTGAACAACAAACGGCTTGCAAACAGCAAACAGCCTAGGAGAAGTAGGCCAGGGAAGGACATTTTTGTTGCAAATATCTTAACGTATTGATTGATTTAGATCCAGCCTGCCTCCTATATCTGTTTGTGTGTGTGTGTGTGTGTGTGTGTGTGTGTGTGTGTGTGTGTGTGTGTGTGTGTGTGTGTGTGTGTGTGTGTGTGTGTGTGTGTGTGTGTGTGTGTGTGTGTGTGTGTGTGTGTGTGTGTGTGTGTGTGTCTGTGTGCGTGAGTTGTCACAGACAAAAAAAATTCTGGAGTCTTTACTGTGCTAAGCCGGCTGAGTCTCCAAGGATACTCACATTGACAATGCGGTATTCACACTATGTAAAGAGTTTTCCAGGGGCTTTTATAAGCTTCACTTCTGAATAAGAAATATAGTTCTTTGAGTACAGTGGAATCCAACAGAAGAGAGTGTACAGATTCCCAGCAGAAATCCTTCCTCAGTTCCCTATGTCATCTGACAATAATTTCCCTCTGACTTATAATAAGTTGTAACAAGCACATTGGCTCAGTTTTGGATGTTTGACACTAATGTGCAAATGATACCTTCCTTATTAAATATCTATCTATCTATCTATCTATCTATCTATCTATCTATCTATCTATCTATCTATCTATCTATCTATCTATCTATCTATCTATCTATCTATCTATCTATCTATCTATCTATCTATCTATCTATCCATCTATCATCTATTCCTCTATCTATCTAACTATCTATCATTTATTCCTCTATCTATCTAACTATCTATCTATCTATCTGGCTGTCTATCTATCTGTGTCTATATTTTTTCGTGCATGTATTCATGCGTGTATTCCCATCCTTTGGAGACTCCAATTTGTGAACCCAGATGCTTTTCGGTTGGCAACAGCATTAGCTCACCTTGAGCCCGATGGGATTATTCATGAAGACCCCGTGCCTGAAAACACATTGCTGGCTGACACCTTAGGACAATCACGAAAGGTCATTGAATTTGGCTTGGCTTATCATGTGAATCAGGCTCAAATTAGTTGCCACATTCAGTCACAATGCTACATGGTGAGTAACTGACAGCAATAATATGCCCTTCTCTGAGTTTTAATTCAATGCTTCATATTTTAATTTGCTATATTTCTATTCTTCCACCGCTCAAGAGGTGCTGCCATTCAATTCATTCTGGCAAGACAGAATATAATAACTTTGACAATCATATACTCATATCAGATGGGCTCGGGCTAGGGGGTAGTCATAAAGATATGGCCTGTTAAGTCCTTTGAGACTGTACCTGTGATTAAGGGCTACACTAATTAAATGTAATTTAATTTAATTTAATTTAATGGAATACACCCGGTCAGATCTTTAGTATTGAGTATTTCATTCAACATGTTCAAAATATTGAATCATATTCCATCATTACTTTATGCAGCTTCAACTGTAAAAGCAATCCACAGACACAGCCCAAAAGCATAGGCTATCCAAGTGTATTGTGATTGGCTGAACTAAGTGTCAAGCGACGGGCCATACTTTGAATGGTGAGTGACATCTCCTGTCACAACAATTGCGCGCATGTGTTTTCATCAGAGATGGAGCCATCCTGAGGTTTGATGTCAGTGTCCGGATACCCTTTAAGCAGCGGTAGTCACTGCTAATGTGTGTGACAACCATGCTGCACGTGATATACCTTGCCCACGATAGCATGCACTCCCAGGCAGGCATGCCATGTAGCAGGGCACTTCATCGCCGAATCCCATTGCTCCTCCTGTCACTATGGCAACCTTGCCATCTTGTCAGGGAATCACTGACAAGAGGCAGAAGGGGGATAGATAACAGGCAACGGAATGTCATTTGATAAAGAAGCCTCTTTTGTCTCTTCTACATAAAACACCCTCCTCCTGTCTCCCTGTTCTCGACTGCGGTTGGAGCGCCCTTAAATTTGATCATCGGGACACGAGCTGCAATAGTTTTTCTGTTTTTTCTTTTTCTGATAGAAAAAGCCATCTCCTTAATGAGACCTTGTCATCAAATAAAACAGTCAAACAAACCGTAATCAACTGTGTCACTTTATGTGAAAAAGTTTTACGGGCTACCTTCATCATATATGTTTCACTATTATATTTTGCACAAATTACATTGAATTAAAATGTTCCTGAATTCGACTTTCTTGTTAGTTAGGTTCTAGTCTTCTATTTCAGATTATTTCTTGACCAATTGTAATTATTTATGTATTCTGAGGATCCTGAGGCTCAACTGTGAGCAACTCATAATGCATAACTTGTGAATGACTAGTGTGTGAGCTGACTAAACAATACATGACTGAAAATACATATATGATATTATATTTATATCTATAAGGCTGAGATGAGAATAACTTTCCTGCAATGGAATTCCCCATGATAGGCTTTAAAATGAAATACTTACTGTTTGCCTGCCAATAAAATGTCTCCTCACCATCAGAGATATATATTGACAGCTGGCTTATTTGGCCCTCTGAGATAACTTAGTTTCCCCTCCTGGGAGCAGCTCAGTCCATTACTCGGGTTATGTCTTTCTAAAGTCGACCCTAGGGTCCATTTGTATGCTGTACTAATCCCTCCCTGCGCACAAAATATCAACGAGCCCCCATTTCATTGAACCATAATCTCTCTTTTTAGTACCTACAAACGTATAAAATCTAGTAATATAGCCGTAAATCTATTTTAGTGATGGGCTAGGCTTTAGAAGTGCACAAACAAAGAGGTAAATAGTGGTTGACACAAAAGATGCCTAACAAAAATCCTGAAACAAATATAAATCTGGGGCAAGAACATGTAAAGCTTTAAAAGTAATTAAAAGTATTTAAAAAGAAACCCTTTGTTTAACTGGTAGCTGGTGGAGTGACATAAGAACTGGGGTGATCCGGGAACTGCGGCTGGATCGCCCCAGCAGCCTGGCTGCTGCATTCTGGACACGCTCAAGTCTGGTTCGGGAAGCTTGACTGATACATTCAAACAAAGAATTACAATAATCCAGATTTAGAGGTAGGAGATGGTAACAAAATGGCAACAAATGTGTCCCAAGGGGCGCCAAGGATTTATCTGTGTGGTTTCCTCGCAAGAAGTGAAAATAAAAAGGTATTCATCGCTCCAGAAAGTGCTCTGTTGGAGAGGCACTAGGAGAACCTATTTAGGGCGATTCCTGATTAGCCCACCCAAACATGAAGCCGATCAAGTAAGATGATGCTGCTCAGATGAAGTTGTCTCCTGGATCCGCATCCATCCAAGTGTCATTGGTTACCCTTAGGACAGCAGTTTCGAGTTTAGATTCTATGGATCGTCCAAAGTCAAGCCTGGGATTTATAAATATGTAAGGTCCTTCTGTCACCTCTCGGCAATAAAAATGTCTAGGTGTTTAAATTAGTACTAATTTGGAGATGGGCTGATAATTACTGAAGATGGATGGATCCAGCCCAGGTTTTTTTTTAAGGAGGGTCTGAACAATATCATACCTAAAAGTCAGGGACACTGTCATTCGTAAGAGACTCATTCATAATGGGGAGCAAAATGGGTGCAGCACTGGACAGGACTTTGCAGAACATTTTTGAAGGGATAACATCTAGGGGCACGACGATAAGAGCATGTGAGAGACCATGTTAAGAGTTTTTTTCCTTGGAAATAAGAGAAAGTCAATGGGGGAATCAGACATATAATGTCTGGGGAGGAGACAGGTTGGGTAGAGGGGCTGATACCCTAATGCCGGGGGGAGGGAGGGGGGCTGACCAGGCTGGCAATAGCCTTGAAATGGAAGTTTGGTTTGTGCCTATTGACAGTGATTTATTACCTAAAATAGGAAGATCTTTTGGCCCAAATCAAATAGTTTCAAAGACACCAAAGTTATTTCATGTAGAGATAGTTGCATTGCTTCCAATGGAGCTGAGGACGGAATCATCCATACAGAGGGTGGCTTTGCAGCTGGTACCATCGTGTTAGACAGAGGGGGAACGGTGTCCAGTGTGGCGTTACAAAGATGGTCCAGGTGGTAGACTAGTTCATTAATCTTGGTTGGCAGGAGGTTGGCTGGCTATTTAACTTGGTGAAAGTCAATGTATATTTAGCAGCCGACAGGATGGTGGAAATAAGGGAGCGTTTCAGCTTTTGGGGTAGGGCAAAAGAGTAAGGGACAGAGTTGAACTAAATACACTTGTGATCTGATACATCTTTCTCCATTGAGAAAGATGAGAGGGTCATTAAAAGCCATGTCTCTAGGGTATGCCCAAGGTTGTGTGTGGAGCCAGAGATGTGCTGTACAAGATTATACGACTATATAAGGTTAAACATTCTAAAGCATTAGAAAGGTCATCGAAATGGATCAACGACAATAATGAGTCTATCTGAATTAATGACGACTGCGAAGAAGAAAATGTCATTTGGTTTCGGTGGGCGTTAAGCGAGGATTAAACAGACTGTATTTACATAGTCCATTTGAAACTCAAGCACCTCGAAACTATGGTAGGCTTTACTAGTCATGGGAATACAAAAGCAAGACCCCCAACACGGCTGTAAAAGAGCTTGTGGGAGATATTAGCTGATAGTGAATTTGACCCAAAACGATTTTGGATGCATTAATCTCTGCCAAACTAAGTCGAGCTCCCCGAGATTCAGCTCTCTGCTCTGTCACTGAGGCCAGGTGTGAAGGGTGTGAAGGCTGAGAAGAATGCTTAAGCCACCGTTTCAAGTCTCACGGGACCAAAGATTAGAGATCAGTGTCCCACCGCTTGTTATTAAAGACATTTACAGAAAACGGTAATCAGCTGTTAGCAGCTCAGATTGCTGCAGGGGAACGTCTTTTGAGCCAACATGGATGACAACTATATTAATTACTGGGTAAATTATTAAGTTGCACAGCAATTAACTTTATCAATTGGCTTGCGTCAAGCCAGTAAGTTCAAACATTATTCTGGCAGATTTGGCCCCCCCTGCTGATTTGAATAGTACATTCCTTCCAATGGTGTTGCCGATGATCAAGGTACTGAGAGCTGGTTGTGGGAGCCAGTTGGGATAGAATGGGTGAACCGGGAGGAGCCACGGACAAGGAGCTTACTCAGTGGCACGGGACTGAGATGTCGTCAGGGTAACAGGGAGCCCTGTGACAGCTCTCTTTGGCGGATCACAGTGGAGGGCCTGATCTTAATGGTATATTGGGGGTCCAAGACACAAAAGGGAGCTCAATGATTCGGGGTGGTTGTGACTGAGTGACCCAAGCAGGCATCTCCTCGTCATGCAGTGAGCTGTCCTCCAATGGGAAGACTTAGTTTGGAAGATGACGTAAAGAGCG
>NC_082401.1:21692156-21712156 GCF_031168955.1 Gadus macrocephalus | reverse complement strand
TTACAGGAGCAGACATTTAAATCCAAAAACGTTATCGCGACACCGCATCCATCCCAATGAAAATATGTTGAAAAATACATTCATGTGAAGTATATATTGTTTTGAGTACGCTGGGTGATTTCATTTTTTGCTTGTGTCGGGCTGTCAAGTAAAAAATCAAAAGACTACAGCCTGCTCAACCAATCAGCGATTAGACCCCACACGAACCTCTGCAGTGAAGCGCGACGCATTGCTAACCTCTTGAAGGACTACACATCCCTGCATAGGCGCATGTCCAAAACAGAAAAAAAAAAAAGGGTTTTGTACGAACTCTGGGTAGCAAATCCATATAAATCTTTTGGCGTTTATCAACTGGTTACTGCTGCGTGACTTGTTTAGTATTGCTGTACTTTGGATTATACTATTGGTATTGTAGTTTTAGTGTTTATTCCTTTCATATGCTTTATTTTCCTTTGTTCCTGTCTACCTTGTTGCGACAGACACCACGCAGTGTCAGTCAAACTCCTGATTCCAGAAGTAGCGTATCGCTCATTTCTCCCTATAGTCACGCTTGCACAAAGATGTTTCCTCGGTTAAATCAAGACACACTCCTGAAGGAGGCAGTAACATGAGCCGCGCTCACACAAGAAGAGGGCACTGCCCTGATTTGAACAGACAGTCCCTGACAGAGTCGGAGCTGATGTCATACTGAGTGGGAGTATCCATGCATAGCTGCTAAACTTGAGTTGTGATCTCTTCTCGGCTTCTCCTTTTCCATCTTGTACTCTTTCTCTCACAGACTCTCTGTTCACACCCGGAAATGAGATCAGTCACAGGTGAAACAAACCGAACCCGAATACAGCCGTAAATGCTCCCAGATGCCATATAGTCAACGTATTTCGAAAAGGCCTTTTTTTTTAGGAAGAGCTTTGACATTGGATGGAAACGTTGATGAATATCCATCACTGACGACATTCCAGGAGTCGATGGTTAGTGGTGTCAATCAGGTGCTCAGTGGCACTCCAATGTTGTGGAGGAGATGCTTCATGCACCTCCCCCAGCTCACTCACAATCTAAAGTAGGTTTGATGTGGAGGGTTGTTGTAGGATGTATCATTCAATTCTCCTTCATTTTTTTTTCCATAGGACAGTTGACTCTGAACAGACATTACGATTAGAACGGCTGCTTCTTACGAACTCAACACTATAACGATTGTTGCTAGATGTTTCAGAAGAAGGCAGGACTATTGGATGAAACATAACGGATGGTATCGTAGTAAGGGTACCACATACTATAAGACTGCATCGCGTTCTCACGGCAGACTTCTCTTGGGGGGAAGTCGTGTTCATTAAATTTAAATTTGCCACGTCAACCATCAACATGTAAGCCTGTTGGCACAATGCTGCGATTACACCATTGACTTATTACACAACATCTCCTTGTGGGCCTTTCTCAATGAATGTAGCGTTCACAATAATATGAAGGTGCCAAGGTCATCGAAGGCGCCCTAGCAGGAGCCACACAGCCCGACACGAAAGTATCACTTAGGATGAAAATGCACGTTGAGTATAAGGAGACGTCAATGAGACAGGAAGTTACAGCCATCAGTCTGTCCACCAGACGCTATCTGGATACAACGCTCCGGCCTTGACTCGAGAGATTCTGTTGGCCCACATATTCCCCTAGAGAGTGCATCAAGAGGGTCTTGAAAATTGAATCAACTGTTCACCGGTTCCAGAGACAATATTCTGTCGTTTAGGTTTATATGCTTAGTGAAGGATGGAATGTTGAAGATATATGCAAATGTCTTATTCCTCATCACCTCTCGAGAAGATGACCAGAATGTTTGACGGACCGGCGATTAGTCTTTTTCAAAAGACAGTTTGGTCACCTATGCTCTAATTCAGTGTCTCTTTCTTTTTTTTTTACAAGACTATAGATTATATACAGTAAATGTTTTAGTGTTATTTAACTGAATATGTATATTTTTAAATGATCTAAAATACGGTATGATCCTTTTAGTAAATCTGATCAGAATCTGTGTTTGTTTCATTTCCTTTAAAAGGAAATGTCCTTGGTGTGCCCTTCAAAATCTCTTTGGCCATTTGGCCAATTTGTACATTCTCAGTGACTATCAGGCTCTGTTTTGGGTATAATCGATTGGCGTTGAATGATAAACCACATGCCTTATGGTTTACCTAACCTATCATGGCATGCTGTAACCAGGTAAGCATCCAGCAGAACACTGTTGGTTTTGTACAGAAGAATTGAATAGCCTTAGGGAAGAGATCTGTGGATTCAAAAGTTGAGGGGACAAAGGAAACGTCCATTGACTCAGACGGGGACAGATATGCCGTTAAGTGTCATGGGGGAGGGTTATTGATGGTTATGCTGCAAAGCATTTGCAATGTTCTATGATAGTCGGCTTGACGCAAACCAGACGCATAACAAGACGCACAGGAGCCAATGGAGGTAATCCTGTTTGTCTCATCTCATTTGGTGTTAACGCCAATGTCAAAGCATCATTAGAGGCAGCTGGACTGAAAATGAACTAATGTTAGCGTTTAAACATTGCGCATATTTCGCACACGCTCCGGTCGCACGTTTGCGTATCGAGGGTGACACTCGTGTCGACACACATTTGTCGACCTTAAGAATCTTAAATCCAATCTTGACCTTTTGAGAGGTAACGGACGCCGTTGTTTCCGCTGTGTCATGTTGCCAGTAGTGATCAGACTGCAATCACCGTCCGTGAACGAAACACACTCGCGCCTCTCCTGACGGGGTCCCCAACACGGCGCAATGACATTGGACCACCTTCGAGGATTCTCCATCGGCGCATCGCATCATGTTCATTCAAGCGACGTATGGTTCTCTGATCTCTGATCAACACGTTTTGAGCACTTTTTTTCTCTCCATGCAAATGAAAACCCAATTGGGTACCTGCCCCTGGGTTTGACGCGGGGCAACGCATAATGGTCCACACCGGAACCATTCCCCAAGTTGCGCGCGAAGATAAAATTGAAATTAAAATGAACTGAAGGAATATCATTCATTCATAGTAATACAGCGCACTCCAACACAACGTATGACATACAGATGATGCAAACAAAGGGGGAACGCGAGGGGAGGACGAGGAGGGGGGGGGGAGACAAGAATTGGCACACTTACGGTGACCCTGGATCTTGGCACAAGGGTCCTGGCGCTTCTGTTATTCCTTTGATAACGCGACGTTACAACCGCGATCAAATGCCGTGATCACAGTCCACGTCTCTGCAAATGTACCAAAGAATCACGTACAGGATGAGGAGGATGGCGAAGATAAAAAGCGCCACGAGGATAGCCTTGGTCACCGGAGAGATGAACGACTGCATCTCAGAGCGGGGAGCCGGCGGAGCGGCGTGAGGCTCCGCGTGTGGTTCGGTTATTCTTCCCTCGTTCTCCCCTTCGGTCCCGAACTGGCAACTGTTGAAAACGGAGCCCACCGCTTTGCCGCCCCCCGCCAGAAACACATCTACACGCCGACGCCAAAAGCTCGTGTCTGTCTTTGTGTGTGTGTGTGTGTGTGTGTGTGTGTGTGTGTGTGTGTGTGTGTGTGTGTGTGTGTGTGTGTGTGTGTGTGTGTGTGTGTGTGTGTGTGTGTGTGTGTGTGTGTGTGTGTGTGTGTGTGTCTGTGTGTGTGTTCAACGCGTTGGGGTTTTCCTAAGGGGGAAAAATATGATCTAATTCCAACGGGAGCGCAGTTCAAGTTGTCTGTCTCTTTCCCATAACCGGTCGCTCACACGAGACACTTTATGACTACAAATACAGCGAGATGACCGAAAGCTTTTGAGAAGGGTTGAACGGCTCCAGGAAAAATTTATGAATGGCAAAAGATTCCCGAAACAGACTGCTATAGAGAGGGAAAAGAATCCCGGGTGTCTAAGTTGCGCGCGCTGTTGCTGCTTCGCTTCGGCCGCGCGGTGCGGTTGGCGGCAAAGGGAACAGGTTGATTAGTATTCCTCACGAGGAAGAGCCCGGTCAAGTCGGTTCAGCACAGTCATGAGCCAAACGCACGTGTGTGAAGGTTACACCAAAGGCTAGGCGCGCGCGCGCGTGCGTATGAGTGTGCGTGTGCGTGTGCGTGTGCGTGTTTTCACACTCTTTATCATATTGGTTGTAGTTGATGCTTTACAGTGCACCGAGGCGCTGTGCCTCCTCAACATGTAACCTGTATTACTGTTGTTGTTATGGGTCAACACTGTCCAATTCCATCTCTGTCTTCTGGCGGGTCGTCGCCGTTGTCTTGATGGTCGGTTGGAGGCCAGTTTGTCATTCTTACTTGACTAATGTGGGGCAATGGGCCAAGTGCATCGTTGATGAAGAGCTGAGCGTAAAATAAGGCCGAGACAAATGCATCGAGAAACATGTGTCCACAAATGTGTTATATTAATATAAAATATGCTTAATTTGTTTACAAATACATATTAATCTGAATCTAAAACCTGCAAACGCCTAGATTTTGTTTGATAGAGGTTATCTATATGTCTTTTGCAACCCTTCTTTCCATTTACATCCAATTATTATATAGTAGGCTATGCCTAATGATATGATAATATGATAATAATGAAGATATCAATAATAATAATAATAATAGGTCTGCTATTGGACAATTATACCACAAGAAAATGGCTATTTATCCATTAATACAATTGCACTGATGATCAGTAACGATCATAGGTAACCTACAATTGTTGAGATACATGCTACCCATGATTAGTATAGGCCACTGCTTTTCAACCTGTGATGGTACGCGATGGTACTGCACTGCAGGTGGTACCTGAGATTTTAATCTTGAAATAAAAGATGTACACAAAAATACATAGACAATTGAAATTAACTATATAATACATATTGTTCTGTGAATACATTATTATGGCTTTTTATTATTAATTAAAATAGTGTCATGCCATCATATGTTCTTCCATTGTAATGTATTCCATTGTTTTTTTTTTGTTCATTTGTGTTAAATAAACACACTGGTATGCAGTTAAACCGTTTTTTTTAAGGGGGCACTGGCACCATTTGCTCAGCCATGCACAGCCAATACACTTCATGTGTATTTATTGTTTTTTTTTAATAAGGTTTGCATAAGGTGGTCCGCGTATGGTCTTCATGAAAACTTAGTGGTACACCTTAAAGGTCAAAGGTCGGGAACCACTGCCCCAGGCTCATAATGACTGAAGCAACAAGCGGAAGAGCGCACTACACTACTGCCCTCACTAGATGGCGCCAAATAGGCAGTCACTTTTCCGACGGTGGCTGACCAAATGTGATGTTGTCTTTCGTATCCCTCCCAACATCATCTCATATTAGAGTCCTATACAACAACCATGTCAACTAATCGGATTTAACGCGTGTTAAAAGGTACAACGGGTAAGCTATCTTGCTTCCATAAAACACAAATGTATCCGTCCTACACTGCATGGTTTTCTCTTGACAGTTAGTTAGCGACGGCCAGCTAACTAGCCAGCTACAGCATCGGGCCTATAGACGAGAATGGCTGAGGAAGCTCAAGGTGCTAGCGCCAAAGGTAGCTAGCCCTTCTAAGTTTCACGAAACGTGCAAAATAAAGTCTATTCGGTTGAACTTCGCGGTTGTTTCGACATGCGAGACTCTTTGTTGTTGCACGGGACGTGCCCTCGGTCCGTGGACCCTGTGTTCTTGTCTAAACGGTGTAGTATCGAGCAGATTACCTCTGTTCAGGCGAACCTTCGGTGGCTGCAACTTGCTAACACCTAAAACATCACCTCGAAGCAGGCCTTTGACGAGCTTGATCTTAGTATAGGGACAGAGCCACACTCGTTTGATGACTCTTGCAATGTGGTGACCTGATTTTGAGCCAGATGGACACCAGATGGACACTTCCCTTTACACAGATGTTGTCATGCAGATGCGATGGCCAGTACACCTTTTAAGGCATACGCAGGCTATACTATCATTACGCTAATACACATCTCAAGCGTTTGTTTGCATCTTATTGAAATATAGATTTTCATAAAGGTTAGACTATTTCTATGTGTCTATTGTGACAATTACATCGAAGGCACTATTGGTATAGGCCTATCAATCACACTATTTGCATATAAACAATCGCCACATTTTTCCTTCCCTCCAACTCTTCCGTCTACAGATCTGACAACCTGTCACCATAACGATGAACATAGATGACAAGCTAGAGGGCATGCTGCTGAAGTGCAGCGGAGGAGGTGGTGATGGAGGAGGGAGGATGGGCCTAGGAAGCGCAGGAGGTCTGGTGGTGATGACCATGGGACAACGGTCACTGGTCAACCACCCTCTGTTGGCGGAGGACGACGATGGGGATGAGGACGAGGACCTGACTGAGAGCTCGCTGGTCACCCACGACCTCGTGCCCCCTGAGCAACTTATGGTGCACGAGGAGGCGACAAAGAATGATGCAGGTGGAGGGTTGGAAGTACACTTCCCCCTGAAACTCTCCAATAAGATGCCCTGCTCACTCCATGTGCCTGTGAGTTCATAGTACCCTCAAACTATAAAATAGACCGGTAATCTTAAAAACACACTTTGTCATTTAAAAAGTGACGACTGAGCCTCTTGAGTCACACAATGAATTGATATGGGTACTTTAGTGATCACTGAGGAGAAATCAAATAATTGATGTATACATTTTCTAGCTTTCAGCTTAATATCCTTACTATAATATTTAAAACAAATCATAGCAAAGGACTACATAATTTTTACATTGTAAGACACAGGAAAGCATATGATAAATTATGATTTGGCTACATGTTTATTACCGCGAAGTAACCCTTCAATGAAACCACAAAAATGTTGAACTGGTCATGATGATTTGTCATAAATTTTTTCGGGCTATCTTTGTTTCAGACCTGTTTGCTTCTTATTTTCCGTATTTACAAAGAAAATCGTTTCCTCTATCTTGCGGTGCTTCTTATGGAGTTAGAATCATGCCAAAACCCCGCACACACGCAAAACGTGTTTTGCTCACGCACAACGATTCACACACACACACAAAACGTGTTTTACTCACGCACAATGATTCACACACACGCTCAGTGTGGTTTGCAAATACAAAACATCATTCACAAACTAATGTATTTTGCTTCAATCAAGTACAAACTAAAATCTTTCAAGTACAAAAAGAATCCTTCAAGTACACAAAACAATTATACAAGTACGGAACACTGAAAGCTGCGCGTGGATCGGAAGGCATTTGCGCGTGGATCAGTTACGCCTCGTGCCCACTGCACCGTCAGTCAACGGACGTGGGAAGGCGTGGCTGACGGATGGGGGAGTAGTCTTTGCAGAGGCATCCGTCAGCCAATCAAATCGCTTCGCCCGCTTCTTCCTGCTTGTTGCGAGGCAAGATGACCCGCTTTCCCGCTTTCCAGTATCGTCAGAGCCCGAGTCGCGTCACAGTGCTTAAATTTGCATACGCGATCTGATTGGATGACGGAACCGTCGCTGCCGAAAAAGTTGAACATTTTTCAACTTTCTGACGGTGGCGAACGCTCCAACTGAACGGACGGATCCACAATGCATTGCGCGTCCGTCCCCATTCAAAGTCAATGGGCAACGGTCAACTGACCGTGGCCGGCATCAAATAAAGATTTTGGGGAGAAAAAAAGATCGTCCTGGCGGCCTTAAACGGACTCAACAGCGCCACCTGCTGTTGTGTAGTGTGAATCACAGGACATTTGTTTGTCACGTGACTTTTGGCACTAATTTTCCGCCTTGCTGATCCACGCGCAAATGCCTTCCGATTCACGCGCAGCTTTCAGTGTTCCGTACTTGTAGAATTGTTTTGTGTACTTGAAGGATTTTTTTTGCACTTGAAAGATTTTAGTTTGTACTTTAAGCATAATACATTAGTTTGTGAATGATGTTTTGTATTTGCAAAGACTTTTTTTTGCAGGCTACTTGAAAGATTTTAGTTTGTACTATGTGTAAAACCTACTGTATTTGTTTCTGAAGCAAAATGCATTAGTTTGTGAATGATGTTTTGTATTTGCAAACCACACTGAGCGTGTGTGTGAATCATTGTGCGTGAGTAAAACACGTTTTGTGTGTGTGTGAATCGTTGTGCGTGAGAAAAACACGTTTTGCGTGTGTGCAGGGTTTTGGCATGATTCTAACTCCATAGCTTCTTCCCCAGTTGAGCATTAAACAGGAGATGAGGCTGTCAGAGCCACTGGACCAGAGGAAGAGGGAGAAGAAACAGGGGAAGGAGCTGACGGCGTGTGCTAAGAAGAAGAAGAGGAAGCAACACTCGCCAGCTAAGGTGCACTTGACAGGAAACACTGAAATGTAGACTTTTGATTTAGGTTTATTTATAAACTTGGGTTTCTTTTATCCACTTTCAGACAAAGCAAACAGCATTAGGTTGCCACGTGTAAGATTGAGCCCCTCCCAGTTAGAAGGAGACTTTAAGAATTTAAATAAATCAACAACAGTGTTCTGTCACCTCTTAACTGCCTGTGCAACTCTGTGACAGGAACTAGCGTAGCTCGGCTGGCTGGGTGGTGTGGGTAGGAGGGAGTGTCAATATTAAGATTCTCTCTTGTTAACAAAGAGGGATGTACGTTTTGGCCAGCATTTAGTATTTTTTGATTACATCAGTTTTAGGATGTGATTTCTTTAATGATACAATTATTGAAATCGCTATTGATAGCTAGATACTTTATTAATTCCCCAGATTGAATAGGGAGATTGACTACAGGTAGGCCCAGGTTATTTTAAGATTCAAGGTAGTTGAAATGTTACACATTGTTACTTTAGACATTACTTTGAGCTTGGATAACTCGGATAAGATTTGCACTCGCAATTCATCATGGTATTCTATAGACTAAATATATCATTGAAATTATCTGTAGATTTATCAATATAAAAATGAAGTAATATTTTGTGGCAGCCCTAGTGATATAAGTTAGGTGACTTGATTTGTGTTTGTTTTATTTGCTTACTTTTAGATTCTGACTATCAATGATGACGGATCACTGGGGCTCCAAAACCCAAAGAGTCACGTTTGTGTTCACTGCAATGCTGCATTTCGTACTAACTACCATCTACAGAGGCATGTTTTCATTCATACAGGTGAGAATCTCCAGGTAATTATAAGGGACCAAGCAGCGCTGCAGCTTGGTCCCTTATTGTTTCTGTACCGTTCATTTTTTTCACCAAATTCTGTAAAAGTCATACTGCAGTCTATACCGTAAGTCATCATTTTCAAGTATGGTTACCAATAACCCCCACTACCCATTAACCCAAATTTGTGGTACTGCACCCAAAGGTGACGCTATTGTAAAATATCATGAAATAGGGTTATTTCTCCTCACCAGATTGACCTGGACTCAAAATTATTTCTGCATATCAATCTCTAAAATCTCTACAAATTTCTCCCCAGTCTTCTGCCCTAAAAATCTGCCCCATTAACAGTGCACAATTTCAGATCTGTACTCTTTTAAGAAAGCCCTTAATTCTGTTGTGAAATGTGTGCTTGGAGTTTTCTTGATGTGTGCTTATCAATATACATTTTTCACCATGTGAATGAGGCTTCATGCAGTTCAGGAATGTCAGTGGCTCAATGGAATAATGCCTTGGACTGGTGATCCTTAGGTTGAGAGTTTGAATCCCGATTAGAGCATTATGAACAAGCTGAACATGAAGTTCGGCCATTGCTCTGCTCACCTGAAATCCAGGCGCAGTATGGCATTAAGGGGTACATATTCATCAACATCTTTACTTCATAATTACGTCATATTTATATATCTTCCATTAGTGTGTTCTTGTTCTATTTTATTAGCCAGTTTGAAAGCAGTTCAATATGAAATGCAACCAAAATACTACTCAATAATATACTAATAAACATGATGAACAAACTGATGCTACAAATTCAATTAGAATTCGTTAAAATTGATTTAAATATTTGTAATTCCTATGATTAGCCCCTCTGACTTATTGCCATGCCTCTTTTTATTAATTCAAAACTTTATCCAAATTACCTATCTGTCAAACATAGTGAAATTAGGGTTGTTTATAAAGATGCACAGACAAAGGTTATGTAATTGACATAAATCTAAGCCTTGTGCTTGCTTGCAGTTTATATCAATGTTATTATTGGATTGGAAGTTTTGCTGAAATTGAGTTTGCACATTTCTTGACTGACAAAGTAGAACCAGACTTTAGAACATAATGTCTGTCATTTCCACTCTCCTCCTATCTTCATCTGTTGCGGTGTGCTTCTCTGATCTGTTTGTAGTGATGCAATTTTTCAATCTGGAAATACTAAAATCCTCCATTATGTACCACTCTCTGCAGGTGAAAAGCCATTTCAGTGCAGCCAGTGTGATATGCGTTTTATTCAAAAATATCTGCTCCAGCGACATGAGAAAATTCATACCGGTAAGTGAATCACTTAATGCTCCCCTTTTTAACTTTTCACTGCACGTTTAGACTGCACCTCCCTCTCCCTCCCTCCCTTTTCAAAGACCGCAGTGGACTATATTGGCCTGCATTGTGTGAGGTGTCAGCACGTACTTCATTAGGCACAAGCAATTATTTTTTTCCCTTGCTATTTTTGCAAAGAGATTATTTAATCTCACTTTGTACAATGTAGACTGCTGCAGTGGTTGGATCGAGTAGCCAATTGTCAAGTGAGGAGGGTCCTTGATAGATTTATGTATTGTATTTAGTTATTCATTCTCACTGTGAAAGGTTATTTTAGAGTTAACACAATGTTTGAGTTTGATTATTTTCCTTTGACAATAAAATAATTACAACTCATAGATCTGAATGGGACTGTATCCATATGCCACATTTTCATTTTGCGAAATAGCAACAATAATCTTGTTTGCACCAAGGTCGAAGTTTGACAGCTTTAGCCTGCCAATACATCAGTTCAGCCAATCATAGTCGGGTATATTTGTCATTGGCACCATGGACAACTAAATGTCCTAGAACAGTGGTTCTCAAACTTTTTATACCGCGTACCACCTCAGAAAATATTTGTCACCCCAAGTACCACCTTTATGACAGATGTTATAAAATATAACAACGTACAGGAGCGTAGGCCTGCGGCCCTATTCAGCTACCCACATCTCATGCAGCAGGCACATTTATTCTTAAAAATAATATTATTTATTGTTAGCTGTTGCCGGGTGTGGTAGCACTAGAACAGAGACAAGGAAACACATACACACACAGCAAGTGAGAACATGATCTCATGGTAAATGTATTTCCATCGTACTAGTATTTTGACTGAATTGTTTTTAATCGATTTTTATTTTTTTTCTAATTCCTCTGCGTACCACTTGATAGCGCATCGCGTACCACCAGTACCACCATAGTTTGAGAACCACTGTCCTAGAACTGTCCTAGTCACATGTTTTCGGACATAGCGGAGGTAACAGCCTGTTTATGTTTCTCAGCACATAAAAACACATAATTATCAATATCTGTTATATGTATTGATCATTCATATCGATAGCAGTGTACAAGCCGTAGCACAGTTCTTGCACTGTGGTACGTGAATTTAGGTTGCTACCTGCTTTATTTTCTCCAAAAAGAGAGAGACTACTTTTAGGCATGGATTAGGGAAAAAAACTCAAATACTAACATCTCCAAAACATGGATGAAGTGAAGAACATGTTTTGTTGCTAAATGCTAAAGGCCTATAAATGCGCAGGACACCGCAGCCCTCGAGCAACACAGAACCCTGTCGCCGACATGCTGCGCAAAGCTAAGGTTCTGCATCCACATAGATGTTGCGGATCACCAATTGGTGAAATTGGTGACATCTTTATACGCACATTTGGTTCTAATAGACATTGAAATCCTGCAATTGCTGTACTTTTGAAAAGGGTGTTACATTGCAATAGTTTCCCCAATATAGCAGTGTCCAACAGTTATTGTTTGGAAAAAGGGGGTGACTTTTTCGTCAATCAAATGACGCAGATGTTGGCTCATTGCTTGTGTAGTTGGTTGATGAATCAACCATCTAGTGTACATTGGGTGTAATGACACCAGGTTGCGTGCAGCCCTAGACATTTCTAACATTGTTGCGTTGCTTGGGCACGAAAGACAAATGTTGAAACAAAATGTTGTATGTTGAGATCAGAGGCTACTAGTTTCTACAGTTAGTATCCCTTTAAGAACATCTAAAGGTCGAAGGGAAGGTTTTGTAGATATTTTTTAACATTTTTGCTTACTTTTGTTCTGGTGTGTAGGGGAGAAGCCCTTTCGTTGTGACGAGTGTGGAATGAGTCGAAGGGAAGGTTTTGTAGATATTTTTTAACATTTTTGCTTACTTTTGTTCTGGTGTGTAGGGGAGAAGCCCTTTCGTTGTGACGAGTGTGGAATGAGGTTCATCCAGAAGTACCACATGGAGAGACACAAGAGGACCCACAGTGGGGAAAAGCCCTACCAGTGTGACTACTGTCACCAGGTCAGTTGACCAGATGAACATACAGGTTCAAGTAAAAGTTCCATGTCTTGAAGTTAACTTCAATGTAATTGACTTATTAGACAAGTACAATATGATCCACTTACAACCGTACTCATTTAAAAAAGCAACATGCAAATGCAGACCAAACAAGGAACTTTGCCATTACGCTGAAGGCTACAGTTGGAGTGAATGACAAGTGTAATGGCCATAGTCGAGAGCATCAAGCCTTGTGACCGAGTAATTAATGCTTTCCATTGCACCTTGGTCCTTAACAGTTATCGGTCCCTTGGGTGTAAATAATGAGGCTTTGGCCCATCATCCTTGTTAGAAGGCTGCTTTGCCACCTCAGTGGTTTGCAGCAGACTTTCCCCTCACATTAATTACCTGGGGGTGCCATCCTGCCCGCTGGCCTTTAACACTGAAAAGGGAACACTGTGCATTGTGTCTTCCACAGTACTTCTCCAGAACAGACCGGGTGTTGAAGCACAGGCGAATGTGCCACCAGCGAGAGAGGAAGGCCCACAAGGTGGCGGCGGCAGGGAAAAACGGGCCTCCTCGCGACACGGACGGCCTGAGCCTCTCGTTCCCTGCCAAAGATCCCTCCATGCCCAAGAAGAAACGCCAGAAGTGCTCGGGTGACAAGCCGCCAGGATCGATCACGTCCGCGGCCTCCCAAGTGGACCTCCAGGCGCTCTCTGTCCTCCCTGCCACAGACGAGGAGGAGAAGGAAGAGGAGGAGGAGCAGAGACAGGGCAAAATCGAAAGTCTACCTCTTTACGCCGTCACCTCAAAGGTCAAACACGAGTACGTCATCGCCGACTACTCGATGGACCTCGCCGAAGAGCCGGCAAGCCACCGGAACCAGGAGAGCGAGGCGTCGCCTAAAGAGAGTCGGCCCCCCAGGCTGCTGCTGAAGAAAGTACCCAAAAGGAGCCTGAAGCAGTCCAGTGACCTGCCCCTGACCAGCAGCCTCTCCCCTCTGTCTCCCTTTGAGGAGAGCAGCAAGGTGACGCGGTACACCTTTGAGATCGTGGACAAGCAAGGCTTCCTGGACGTGGACGGCCATGGCGAGCTGGAACACGTGGAGGCAGCCAAGCCGGCGTCCAGCAGCACCACCAACTACGACGACGCCATGCAGTTCCTCAAGAAGAAGCGCTACCTGCAGGCGTCGACGGCGACCAACCACAGCCGGGACTACGCCGTCTCTTCCCAGCCCTCCGTCGTCACGCAGACGGTCGTGGCGTCCGTCGGCGACGAGAACGTCCCCGCCACCATCCTGGAACCCCAGCCCATCGGCGCCGCCGCGGACATGAAGGCCGCCCACGACAAGAGCGTGCTGCCGGACGAAGTCCTCCAGACTCTGCTGGACCACTACTCGAACAAGGCCAACGGGCAGTCGGATATATCGTTCAGCGTGGCGGACACGGAGGTCACCTCCAGCATATCCATCAACTCCTCGGAGGTCTCGGCGGACGGGCCGGCCGAGTCCCTGGGAGCATCGAGTGCGCCCCCTCAGCCGCCCGCCGAGAAGGTCAGCCTCCTGCACGAGTACTCCAAGTTCCTCCAGCAAGCCCTGGAGCGGACCAGCCAGAACGACAGCTACCTGAGCAGCCAGAGCCTCAACCTGGGGACGGAGAACCCAACGCTGGCGGGGCAGCCCCTGTTCTCGAACGAGAAGCAGTACCCTTCTCCCGGCAGGGGAATCAAGTCGGGCATGAGCTCCCCGCTGAGGTCCACTCTGGAGAAGCCTCACTTCAGCCTGCTGGTGGGGGACTCCCAGCACTCCTTTTCCTTTTCAGGCGATGAGACCACATCCCCTGCTGCAGTGTCGCCGTCCGAGGAAGACTTCTTGGAACAGGTTTCTCCCTCAAAGAAGTCGGATTCCCCGCAGGCGATGCTGCAGACTTTCCAAATCAGCACTTTTGACCAGAACTTTCGATCCCATTTCCAGTCGTCGCGGTCGGTGGGGGCGTCGTCACAGTTCACCATTGCCAACGGACAGGTCAGTTTGCGGGGACACGGCCCAGATTTTGCAGAGTTCCCTTTAGTGGCAGTTGCAGAGACCCGGTCTCAGCTAAACTCCTCTCCTGACGTTTTGTCCAGTGAAACCTTTGGCTGACCGAAAGAGGAAAGGAAAAAGAAAATACATTTTGTAATCATTTCATTGGCACTTCATGGCACTTTATATCCTATGCCCTCTGTCTGCCTCATTGCATAATAAGGCTTTTGCTCGAAGCTTTGTGTTAGAGAGAACATGGTTTTTCTGCCAAGTTTTTAGCTTTATGAAATAGAAATCAAGTGAAAAAAATTCCCCTTCATTCTAAAATCATGTCAATCATGCAACCAAAGTATAGTGGACGTATTAATCTTAGTCCTAAATTACTTAATTTGTATTTTTCTTGTTTCTTCATTTGACCTAATGATGGATTTTAAAAAAAAAATTTACATGTCACCTCATTAATCAACTAAAAATGGATTTAAATATTTTGCCACTTTGTGTCCAACACAAGATTCTATATAAAATAATAGAAAATAAAATGGGACATTAAAAGAAAACTAAATTGTGCCCTGCACATACATTTAAAAACCTTTAAAATATTCTAAGTGTAGTGATGAGTGTTATTGTGTAGAATTCATAATGAACCACACCCCATCCATCCACCAACACACATATGCACCCTTCTCTACTGAGGTAGGCCGGAAAAGATATTTGCATATCTTTGCAAATTTGACCACGAAACATTGAGAGAGGTGCTCTAGGGACGCATTGCACAAACTGTACCATCAGTCAGGCTTCCAAGACCAGTTAAACATGAAGAAAATAGGTTTTTAAATGGAGCGTTGTCTTAAATGTTTGTTAATTGCATTGTTTGTTCCCCAAACATACTCGCAACCCTAATATTTACAGAATAATCTGGGTTTTCTGGGGAAAATCACTAGAAATGGATTACGTTGATTATTTCTTAACGCTTACTTATTTTGCTATCTTAAGTGCTTCTCTAATTGAGGAAGACCAATACGCAAAATATAGGAGCAGTGATTTATTTACAATTGTGCAAGATTATTATCTTTTTATTATTGTTCCATGCCCTTATTAGAGAGACTATTTTGGCTTTTCTTCTCTGTTGTAAAAAACCGATGGAGTTTATGGAATCAATTCCATAACATGATTGACTCAATAAGCCTATGTATTATTATCCAGCTATTGCAATATTTATAAATTGATAATAATAATAATAATAATAGTTAAATTTGTGCAGACACCCAATGATGTTGAACATGGATTGCTGATTATTTATATTCTGTTTCCAGAATGATTAAAGTGGTATGCATTAAAGATTAACCAATTACAAATCCAACGTCAGGGGGAAACACCCTCTGTGATGATGCACAGGTTATAGCTGTTTGTGATTAGCTCATATTAGCTGCCTCTCATATGAAACAATTGGCAATGCCCCATGTTTAGTGTGCAGTGCACTCTCATGCTTTGATTTTCGTGTTGCTGAACTCTTTATTTTGTCTGTTTTCTCAAGCCTTCTATTCTGCAACTTTTTTTTATCATTCTTTTTACTTTTTATTATTCCCACAGTAATGAACCAGTGTTTGTGCTGGTGTGGAATATGTAATTCACCTGTACAACAGGAATTTCAGCTGCAGATATGGTTGCAGCAGTCATTTCCTTTCTCTTTTTAGGAGCGTATTTTGTTCTGGGGTATCGTTTCCTGTATTGAGGTAATGGTAACTTGTGTGTGAATGACGCAATTTGGTTTAATTTATTTTCCTTCTTATTTTTTTTTGCATCTGTGCCTTTTCTCTTATGCCCATTGTGTTGCTTTAATTGTATTTTTTATTTTTTACAGATTGCTACAGGCGGTTTTTCACTTGCACATTAACATACATACATATAAGCTAGTTTATTTACGTTTCACCTAAAAGGTGAAGCATACGTGGACTTTAAGTCAATATTTAAGATTTTCAGACCAGGCCGGACCTCTGCTAAAAGGCAACAAATAGCACAAATACAGATATTTACCAGTATAGCTGGTGTTAGAAACAAAACATTTTATTAAATATTCCCACCGTGTGTGTATATGAATATAAAATCATGTTTGAGCATGTAGTTTCAATAGTCTCTTGTCTTAAGGCAATCCGTTATTCTGATTAAACACATTTATTTGGACTTGAAGAAACTACAGTTTTATATGAATCTGTGACATTTCCTTACTGCAACAGAAATTACATTGGTGTGATATGCATCGGGAGGATTTTTGTTTATGTATAGTTTTTGTCTTTCTCAGAAATCACTGAAATTGTAAACTCAAACTGTTTCACATCTGATCTACGCTCCTGCTTACTTATATTTCTACGGACAATCAGGTACAGATTAATTGACTAATAAGTCAAACAGCTCATTAATCTTCTATGAACATTCCTTCTAGAATGGATATGCTATATACCAATACCCTGCTGTAAATAGTTTAGATTGTAGTATATGATCTGTTTAGTTTGGACTATTGCTGGTATTTGACAGTTAACAGTGTCAACACTTTGGCAAGAGGCTCTGTCAGTGCATTGCACCCATTGTCAACAATCCCCTTTCAGTTCAAAATAAGGTTGTTTTTATACTTGTGTATATCTTGTTTATTTTTTGTTGTAAACTGACAATATTGGCAGATGCTTGTTGCTCACTGAGAAATCGAACACAGACAAACTTACTGTTATTGGTGATTTATGTTCTAATAGTCATGTCGTTGGTTTTATAATTGATAACGTTTTATGATTGATCACGTTTTACGAGTTAGGTAATGAGTTATCTATAGTGTCTTTGTTGCTAAACATGCACCACCAATATTGTTTATTGTGCCCCTATTTTGTATGAATCCATATTTGTTTGGAAGGACAACTGTAGGCCTACTTTCTACCAACAATTAAGCACTTTTCAAAAGCACACTTGCAGATTAATGCTTTTGGAGATTGTACATGAGCTTCAACTGCTTTTCATTTTCACCTAATTAAATGGGTAACCACTTATGAGTTGTAACACGACTCACAATGTCTTATTTTTTTGATTAAGTAACAGAACCATACTACGGCCATAAGTGTCCTTGTGTAAGTTAAACTGGAGAAGAAAAAAAAAACATGTTAAAATGTCTGAAGATGAACTTTTGATAAAATACCTATTTTTGAAACATGTTGCATAAGGCACTGATGTTTATCATATGCACTTATACTGTTATCCCTTTCATTTCTGTTAGACCCACACAATCTTGAAGATTAAAGGTAACTAGGCGCTTGTTTCACCTTTTGTTTTCCAGGGGGTTTGGTCAGACTACAGCAAAGACAAATTTGCTGTAATATTGCTGTAGTTAATTTGCATGGTCTCTTGGAAGTTGTTTGGTGGTGTGAAATTTCATGAATATTAATGTATGGCTTTATATGTAGCTGACTTTCAGTAAGGTAGCATATAAGATTAGTTTTTTCTTTTGCAGTATCTTGTTTGCAAAGATCAGATGAAATTGCTTTGATTGTTGTGTCAAGTCCTTATCAATAAAATAATCTGTATTTGTTTACTGTGTGTGTGTGTGTGTGTGTGTGTGTGTGTGTGTGTGTGTGTGTGTGTGTGTGTGTGTGTGTTCTTGTTCCTCTATACCCGTGGGGACTTTGACCTGAATGCACACAGACCCACGGGGACTCATGTCCCCGTGGGGACCAAAAATTAGGTCCCCACGGGCAAAGCCCCACCAACGGCTCCTAAACAGTATTTAAACATGGCCCATGCAGTTTTCTAAAAAGTCCCCATGTGGACCAATCCTGACAAAAATCTGTGTGTGTGTATATTTCTGCGCCTCTAGTGGTAACACAGTGGTACTGCAGTCCCCATGAGGTTGGGTGTTCTGGAAGTGTGTATTTATTTTTTTCTGCTCTTTTTTCTGTGCGTGCCTAGTGGTAATATAGTGGTACTGCAGTCCCCATGAGGTTGGGTCTTCTGGAAGTGTGCATTGATTTTTTGTTTCAATGAATGTGAATGCTGAGAAATGACAATAAAGAAATGTAGAAGTAAAGAAATGTTTAGTTAAGTTAAACAAAATAAATAAATACCACTCCTCTGTCAGAGGGTGTCAGAGTATATAAGTGCTCCCATTTGAATTTCAAAAGTGGAAGGAAAACCGCTTTTCTTTAATATTTCATAAACGCTTTGACCCAGAAGGCTGGAATTTGAGTATGTGCATCGTGACCCGGTGTGTGACAAGTGCGCCGAGTCTCAAACCGACGTGACCTTCCTGAGTATCAAAGGTCAGCCATCATTTTAGGCTACTTTTTTATTGTAAAAAGTAGCCCAAATTTACATACCCTAACCCGACCCTAACCAATTCTGACTATGTTGCTCAACAGAGGGTCTTGTGCATGGATATTTTGGTTGCGTTGCGATACAAGCAACGTAGAGCTACTTACCTTTCCAATGGGTCTACAGAGTTAGGACTTAGCGTGATCAATCTATGTCCAAAATAAAGTTCAGACACCAAGTTTCAAGTCATTTGGTCTATTTTGGTGCAAATGGCAAGCACTTGAAGTTTCAAAAAGGCGATTACTTGAAGGCCCGCGATTACTTGAAGGGTCCGATCAACACCATGCTGACGACGTTCTGCTCATCACAGGCCATCAATCAAAATATCAAAAATCGGACTTCCACGACTTTTAGAGAATAATTTGCTTCACAACTGAAGTTTTGTCTTGAAATCGACCCGTTTAGAATAACCAATTGGAAGGCTATACCCAAGTAGGCTAAGGAAAGAAACACAAGTGTATTGGGGACAAACGGGGTCTCAGTCACAGTAATAACTGACATTACACATATCCTGACTTTTACAGTCCCCACCGTGAATCTGCTGTTACCCCACCTCTGCTGTTTTCTCTAAAATAAGACATTGGTAATTCTAAGAACGTGATTCTGTTTGTTTATTTTTCTATTTATATTCACCTTTTTAATTTAAGTTGAGTAATTTCATCTCTACAGAGTATGTAATCTTTCCACCCAGTCTCAGTAATAACTGCTATATCACACAGATCCTGACTTTTACGGTCCCCACCGTGACCATGCCCCTCCCCCACCCCTGTTGTTTCTCCCAGGAAATCCTGGCTTGTGAATGTGTTTGTCAAATGACTATTAACTATTGATTTAAGGAAAACAGACCCCTCTGCAATAGAAATGGTTTTGCCAGTGCCTGCAAATATACCAATATATTGGTATATTTGCTTAGTGTGATGTAATTTCCTACATTATCTGAAAAAGCTTAATTTTCCCTCAAATCTGTTATTATGTAGACCAATAATCAGTAAATTAATATTAGGATGAGTTTGCAATGTACAAACAAAAGCAAACAAAAATCAGTCATTGCAAACTATCAATAATGCTTTGAGTGGCCACTGTTTAGAAAAGAGCTGCATAAATGCAGTCCATTTACTTCTCTCTCTCTCTCTCACTCTCACTCTCACTCTCACTCTCACTCTCTCTCTCTTCCCAGACCTACATCGTAGCCAT